>NW_026715469.1:0-19590 GCF_029784015.1 Lycium ferocissimum | reverse complement strand
GGTTAAAGGTGTATTAAATGAGGCTGTAGGTTTTGTGCTGAAATGTTCAAGATCGTGAGCAAGTTAAGTGGAAACACGAGAGGAATTTGATGTTTTTAGAGTTCATTGGTTTTGGTCAAATTTGTTTATCGGGTGCAAGTTGAGAAATATGAAAGTTGCAATCATAGAGCATGGTTCTTCATACTAAGTTGATGACTAGGATAAAATTCAACCTTTGAAGTCGAGGTGACATAGGATTTATTATTCATGTTAAAAAGATTAGAATTGGTAGCCACAGATATGTGATAGGACTGTGATCGGTTTCGTAAAGGTTCGAGCTAGTTCAGGTGACCATTGGTGATATTTGGGGATTTATGCATTTTTCAAATTAGAATTTTTCAATTCGAGCTAGGGCACTATGTTTATATTACCATAAGGATACATAGGTTTCTAGTAAATCACCTTCAATGATTTGATGGATTCCAGTTCAGAATTAGGGTGTGCGAGTAGACTTGATGGTATTTTACCAAGGACAGCTATTTGGATAGTTATAATGGTTTACAATAGAACTTGGTGATTGTTTGAGGAAGTACAAATGGTTAGGGAAGATCTCAGAGTGATCGGATGTGTTCCTACGAATTTAGTTCGGCAAGGTAATTAGCAGGTATGCTGTAAGTATAGTGATTTGAAGATTTGAGAAAGCTTAGGTGATGGGTTTTTGATAAGTGGTTTCAACACCGGGTTACAAAACTAACATACTTAGAACTAGTGCAATCGGCTTGGGTAAGATCAATTTTGATGGAATTGTTTGGAGTTTTCCAAGATAAAGCAAGGATTCTTTTCTGACGAAAGGAAGTTATGATTTAGGCTTGTGACACGTGTTTAAGTGTTCTAAGGAATCTTGGTACAACGGACGGCGTTGGAAGGTGTGCAAGAAAGATTAGTAGAATAAAAAATGTTTTACCGATTCAGAGTGGGCTATGGTTTGTGGCTATATCTAAAGGATTGTGTTGTTTGGGGAATGTTTATGGAACCTATGCATCGTGTTCAGAGGTGTGGTTATATAAAATCAGAGAATTCAAGCAGAGGCAGTTCATATATTCGAGGATCAATCGTAAAAGAAATTGAGTATGGAAAATATGAAAATTTGAGTGTTTGAGCTAAGTTAAAGGGACTTTTGATTGATAAGATGAAACAGCAATGCTATCGTCGTATTTCATGCCTATGGAGGTTTCTAGGTGGCTTTAATGAAGATTCCTTGGTTGTCGTCAGCTTCCGTACTTCCCTTTATCGTTCAAGGACAAACGATTGTTTAATTGGTACCTGATGTAACGAACCCTTTGGTCGTTTAGGCATCTTATCCTTTTACTCCTGTTGACCCTTTCCCTAGCCTCGTTAGAGCCTTGTTTGATCTTTCAGAAAATTAGAAGTTCTAAGTTGAATATGTGGGATCTTTTACCAATAGTTGACTTTTGGGTATTGATGCTCTTTTGTGGTTTTCGTCGGTTCCATTAGGTCGGAATGGTTGATTATGACTTGTTAAGGTGCTCGGTTCGATTCCTGAGGCACTCAAGGGTGTTTTGGGTTATTGGATGGAAACCTTATATTGGGGTTTGGGGGTTGATCGGGTCACGATGACCTTGGTTGGAAATTTGGAGGGTGCGAGTGAGTTTGTAGCATCGTTTATGGTCATTCTGCATATTTAGCTTGCGTTCGGGAGGTCTCGAGGTAGTTTCGGGTGTCAAAACCAAGTTCGGATGTCCCACTTCGCGATCGCGAAGGAGGGACGCGATCGTGAGCCAAGTGGATCTTTGGCTTACACGATGGCCTGATTGTATCGCAGACGCATGGACACACACTTTGGGGCAGGTCGAGTCCTACTTATACAAGAATGCATGCAAGGTCTAGTGATCGCGAGAGGTTCCTTAGGGGCAGGTCGTGTTTAGCCTTAGCGATCGCGTGTCCTCAGATCGTGATCACGAAGATGTAACTGTAGCACAAGTGATGAAAATCCCAAAACCCGAAATCTACCTCATTCACCATAATTTCAAGTTCTCAAGTTTGTTTTGAAGGGTTTTCAAACAGGGTTTGTCAATCTAAGTTTGGGGGAAAGTTTCTAATCCTGATTTCACTATTTCCAATTGATTCTTATAATTAATTGATGCTTAAAATTGTGTTTTGGGTTGATAAGTTGTGGTTTAAAAACCCTAGGCTTAAATTGGGGCAAAAGTGAAATAGGTTGCTAAATTTGTGGCTTTTTTATTTGATTTTTGGGATACAAGTATTTTAGGTGTTGGGTAATATAGTTTTGAAATAAAATTCCTGTTTTGCCCTTATGGGCTTGGATTTCCTTTGTAAAAGTTCTTTTTAACTCGATTCATAATTTGGTAATTTGGGTATCATTAGACTCTAGTTCTAACATAGATTAAAATGTTGATTAGACTTCGATCGTTCGGAATCTATACGGAAGGGAATGGCTTTGGCTAGAGGTTAGTGGCACATGTTCGGCCTTCGATGTAGTTTATGGCTTAGCTTCTTAGACTTTGATTAGCAGCTCGCATATGTTATGTAGATGTTGACGAGGAAAGTATGATAGGTCTTCGGGCATGGTTGTGGTTTTTAATCCACTAGGTTGGTATGATTTCTGATTATGTGGGCTTGTTGTCGTTCTTTATACAACATGTGGTGTACTTGATTATGTGATTGTGGTAGTACGGGATGTATTAGTTCTATTTGTTGGAATTGGGATTGATTTTCTGATACGTTTCCATGGTAGTTTGATAATTCGTGCAAAGATTGAATTGACTTTTTGGTGCTTTGTGAATTCCATGTCATATTCATGGGCATTGTTATATGTGATCCCTCATTCTTGCATTCATACATGATGAAAGAGTTATGGACAAGGGATTAAAATGGAAAGAAAGAGAAAGATGAAAGTGACATATGATTATTGCAGTGATCCGAGGTTTGTACAGGATATGTTGATAGAGCCACGGCCTGTAGTCCGTCCGGGGTGGCTAGTATATGGACGCCGCGGGTCCCCCACGGATCATGCCTATTGAAATGACAAATGCTTATAACATGTGTGTACATATTTAAGTATTGGCCATTGCATTGCACGGCAATGCATCTCGCATTATCGCATCACATATTGTCTTATCGGATTCTTGTTGGTGTTGTACCTGTGTTATGATCTAATGGATGAGGTACTCTTTTAGAACTGGGCAGACTTGTGGAATAGAAGCTTAACCTAGGCCATGACTTGATGATTTGGGATATGCTGTGTATGTTGATTGCCTTATTTGTTTACTTGGCGGTTTCTATATCTCATATGCGTTAACTAATCTTAGTCGGCCTATGATGCTTACCAGGACGTGTGTTATATGGATACTACTCTTGCTACACTCTTTATAGAGTGTAGAGTTGTTTCCAGGTTGGTGTTTAAGACCTCGTGATAGATCCCGAGGATATCACAGAGATTTCTGGGTAAGCTATTAGCTGAACCTGTAACCCAGAGTCTCTTTGTCCATTCTCTTCTTACGGACAGTATTTATTTTCATTCGGAGATTGTATTTCATTTCAAACTTTGTAAATCCTTGTGGAAGCTCTTGTACAAGTTAAGACCCAGTTTTTGGAATTTTTATGATAAAAGTATTCTTTCCACATTTGCTTGTGTTTCATTAATTAATCAAATTGTATTTACATATAGTAATTCCGCACTTCATTTCTCTCAAAGAAGTAAAGGATTTTGGGAATGGTTCGCTTACCAGGGGGGGTAGTATAGATACCATCATAACCATGATTTGGATCGTGTCCGACTATTCATGGATGCCGACATCCTCATCACTTCAACAAGTGTAGGTTCCCCGATGGGAACTTGTGATTCTTCTTTTGTCGCCATGGTACCTATTAAAGACACTTAACAAAAAAAGCGAACACATTAAGTTAGTGAAAAACAACTTACAAACTCTCAAGTAGCAGCACCTTTGATTTGCCTCACAAATTGCTTCGGCCAATCATTTTGTTCTTGTTAATCCGATTATTCACAAGGGATTTAATTTCTACTCTTGGCCGGAATAGATTCTTGTTTAACTTAGAAGAATGGGTGCCTCAATTCAAACTAGCGGACTATAATCAAGAAGTTTCAATGAAGTTAAAAAGAGAAAAGAAAGAAGAAAAATTTGTATGAAAAGAAAAATAGGACGCAAGAACTAGTTAACAATCAAAACAACAAAAACAAACAAAAAATTTTGGAGGTTTTTTCCCCTGAGTTTTCACTCTTTTTTTTCCTCTTTGTAGTGACAAAACCCAAGATTAGATTATTTGGAACAAACCTAAATCAAGCTTTGATACCGATTGATACAATAAAGGATATGGAAAACAAGAAATTAATAAGAAAAAGTAAAGGATAGTGTTACAGGTTGTGCATCCACCAAGCAGTATATGAGGGACCCGGTTGTGTATCAATTCCCTTATGCAGTGTAGTATGTAAAGGACACAGGATGTTACCATGAAAAACTCCTTGCTCAAGGGATTAAAAATCACGACATACCCCAGTAGGATTTCAACTCCACTACACTAGCAACTTTCGATTACAACCTATTGCAAACTAGGAATTAACTCCAATAATCTCTCACCCTTACAATAGTTGATACCTAGGAACTAACTCTTAGTCCCTCTACCCTTACAATACACATATTGTAAGCACCTCCACTTGACTAACTCTAGCCAAGGAAACTAATACACCAAGACAAAATCTAGCCTAGTGCACCATTCAAAAGCTTATGAAAACACACTTCCAAAAAGCACACTTTGAGAATTTAAAACACCTACAAACATCTTCTAAACAAGAAGAGTAGGTTTATAATTTAAGCACAAACAAACAAAGTCTTACAAAAATATAAAGAACTTAGACAAAATTTGTGTCAAGATCAGGTTCTTCAGGTTTGAAAGTGACTTGTTCTTTAGAGAACTTAAGAACTTGTGACAGCAAGGATTTGCTCGATTTATATTAGGTTTTCAAGTCTACCAAATATGTTGCCATCATGTTGTGCATATAGTGGGAGCATGTGGCGCTAAAAAAGACCACTCTTCAATTTTGACCTAAAGCATGGGCCAACTCACTGTTGTACTTGCGTGTAACAAGTGGCTTGGCTTTACAGCCGTCTCTGCACCGAACGGTAAGGGTGCACGAGAGGCGAGTTACGGACCGAGTCTCTATCACGGTTCTCGAAATAGTTTGACAATCATCAAAACACGAGTGCACTTTGAACTATCAATTTCCCCCCTTTTGATGATGGCAAACTCATAGACTGATGTTCCCCCGAGAACCGACTTCCCCGCACCGCTACGCGAGCAACCATCATTGATAAGGCACCTGCAACATGTTAGCAACAAAAAACCAATTTCAACTGAACGATAAAAATTGCCACAATATCATCATATATCAATCTTCCATTTCTTCCCCCTTGCTCAGGGCATCTTCCCACAGTTGTGAGTTTTCAGCAAAATTATTCGACATGTCTTCCCCCTTAATCACTGCATGTTCAGTTCAGTTCACTTTTACCTCACAATTATATCTTCCTCCTTTTGGCATCATAAAAAAGATTAAACCGCAGCCAACAAGAAGCTTAGATATATTAACTCAGAGCCACAGGGACAACATAATCATGAGTAAGATAGAGGAAGGCAAGCTAGAAATAATGCACAGGAATACAACAATATTGTCAGGATCCAATTTCGCTAAGTCACGCATGCACCAACCTTTCCACCTCGGTAAGCGAACCTCTATCCCAACAATCTTAAAAAGACATGAATAAATTAAATAAATAAATAAATAAATAAATAAGCGGAAGAGATAGAAATACTTAAGTCAAACGATAATGATATAAGAACATGAAGAAGTAAGAAAATACATCAAATCCAACCCAAAGTCCGGTCTAACCATATAAGAGCCACTAACTAGATACTACAAGTCTGAAGGTAATAAAAATACATCAATACTCTCAAACATATGTCTTAGAATCAAATAAGACATAAAGAAAGAAGAATCTTCAAGGCAACGAATGTCCCCCGTGCTCACCCTATAAGACTCGAAACAAAGAACCCTCGAACTACTATCGCCCACGAGGTGTAGAGGTCAAACCTACCTGGAACTCTGCATTCATAAAAGAATGTCGCAAGTGCAGGTCAGTACAAACAACAAGTACTGGTAGGTATCATAGGCCGACTAAGACTAGCTAACGTATATAAAGACGACAAAGTAAGATAAACACATAAACCAACAAGTACAAGTCAACAATAAGCTATATCCAAGGTACAAGTCATCACCTATGTTGTAGCATCTAATCCCAACTGTGCCAAGTCTCAGTATAGCAATTCAAATCAGTATATCACAATAGTATCACAACAACCAATAGAAACCAAGATACAATGCAATGCAAT
Source organism: Lycium ferocissimum (assembly GCF_029784015.1). Taxonomy (NCBI): domain Eukaryota; kingdom Viridiplantae; phylum Streptophyta; class Magnoliopsida; order Solanales; family Solanaceae; genus Lycium; species Lycium ferocissimum. Next base: position 13,167 of record NW_026715469.1, on the reverse strand, counting down.
AATGTATGTAGGATCAATGTAATACATATGCAGCTTTGTATAACATGTCCCGGACGGAATGACTCCACGTCTCGGCGATCATGACCCATAGGGGACCCGCGAAGTCCATGTACCACTCGCTCCGGAATATGACCTCGATTCACGATCGCGATCCCGACAAAGACCTCGGGCATCGGGCACTACATCGTTCCCGGTAAGAAACCTCGGGCATCGAACACTCATCTCTCTTTTAATCTCTCGGGCAGAAACCTAGAGTTTACACTCTCTGATATATCATCATTAGTACCAGAACCATGCATATATCAATGTATCATGGGAATGCGTATGAATATGATGAAATGTGATATCAACAACCAATATAATCCGAAACAGTACTACACATGGCACACAAGTAACATCAACAATAAGGCTACACAATAAGCCACAATGAATCACCATTCTTATCTCAGCATCGAACGAGTAAGTACCGCAATATCAAATCCATGATATATCACTAGCCACAATTATCAATGTCTCAATGTATCAACGAACCCACAAGTAAATATATCAAGATGAGTCAACAACACAACGGGGTGGCTAGCCCCAAATCATACAACAAGGCCCAACCTAAGACAATATCCATCCCAACTTCGTACCCGAAGGCTTACATGCATTCTCCGACAATATCATCTAAACATACACTTCGCTAATCGAAGTCTCACCATAAGGTAAACCGAAACCTACCTGGAAGGTCGAACAGCAAAGTCTCCGACAATCACCCCTTAGTCTTCCCTTTCCTTTGAGCCTCGAGATAATGAAATTCTAACATATCCGAATCATGGAGTTAGAATCAAGAAGAACATCAAACAAACTCTACTTCTATTCAAGACCTAAATTCCCAACCTATAGAATAGGGGTTTATGAAACTAAAAGGGTGAAATTAGGAATCTAAAGGTCTCAACATGAAATTAAAGCTCTAAGTGATCAATTCCCATCAATATCAAGCTAGAAGAACCAACAATTTACTCAAATTCGGATTCTAGGCAAAACCCCCAAATTTGGGTATAAACCCTAACCTCCAATCCCATAATTTAGCCACTAATTAGGAAGGATCATGCTATAATAGGTTCTAATCATCAATTCCATGCTTGTTAGAGCTAACCCAAACAATAAATCATGATTTAGAAGCCTAGAAAGAAGAACCCAAGAAACCCTCTTTTAAATCATCAAATACTTAATGAACTATCATGATAAATGAATTCTAAGGACAATGGAAAATTAAAGGAATTAGAAGAACTTACCACCAAGAGTTTCCTCCAAGAATCTCCTTGAAAAGCTCTCAAGAACTCTAAAGTTGAAATAATAAATAATGGGGGACTTAGGGCTTTTAATGCTCAGTTAATGAATTAATCAGCCCGATACCGCTTCTGCGGCAGCGGGACCGCCTCGACGGCCACTAAGACCGCCACGACGGTCAACCCACAAATGCACTTAGCAAGTTGTGGCGGCCATTCGGTGCCGCCGACGCGATATCGGGCCGCTATAGCTGGCACCGAACCGTTTCCCAAAAATCACAATCTCGAATCCCGAAATCTCGTCTATCACCCGACACCATCTGCTCACATACCCCATACACAGACACACATAAAAATACGTTACGAACGCACTCGTGGCCTCGGAATTCCCAACAGAAGTCTCGTTGACCGATTCAACCCCGATACCTCAACATCAACTTTCCAACCCAAGTCCCAAAATGCACCGAGTGCATTGGGAACCAAACCGAATATACGCACAAGTTCTAAAAGACCATCCAGACCTCTCGAAATTGATGAATTTTTAAAAAAGATCCGTTCACCCAAAAGTCAACTTTGAGTCAACTCTTTTTTGCTTATAGCCCAATTTTCTCAAAAAGTCACCCAAATCAAACCCAAATACCTCGGGAATCGTGTCAACGGTCGCCTTGGGTCAAAAGTGACCTAACAAGCTCAGAGAAAGTCAAAAGGTGCCAAAAAAGACTATAACGACCAATCGAGTCGTTACATCAAATACTAATTAAACCATCGCTTATCCTCGAGCGATGAGGGGAAAGGAACGGAGAAGTACCTTTATCGGCAAACAACTGAGGATATCAGCTATGCATGTCGAACTCATTCTCCCAAGTGGCCTCCTGAACAGGACGATGCTTTCATTGCACCTTCACAAAAGCAATCTCCTTAGATCTCAACTTCCGAACCTGCCTATCCAAAATCGCAATAGGCTCCTCCTCATAAGTCAAATTCTCATCAAGCAATACCGAGTCCCAACGAACAATATAAGTACCATCGGCATGGTACTTCTTCAGGATAGACACATGAAAAATCGGATGAACTCCCGCCAAGCCTGGCGGCAAGGCCAACTCATAAGCAACATCGCCCACACGGTCAAGAATCTCAAATGGCCCAATATACCTCGAACTCAACTTGCCTCTCTTCCCAAACCTCATAACACCCTTCATGGGTGAAATCTTCAATAGAACCTGATCACCAACGGCAAACTCTAAATCTCGAACCTTCCGATTCGTATACATCTTCTGTCGACTCTAAGCTGCTAAAAGCTTGGCCTGAATAACCCTCATCATCTCAAGAGACTCTTAATAAATCCGTACCCCAAGGTCGAACCTCAAATGCATCAAACCAACCAACCGGAGATCTACATCTCCTACCATACAAAGCCTCAAAAGGCGCCATGTCGATACTCGAGTGATAACTGTTGTTATATGCAAACTCTGCCAACGGCAAGGACTGATCCCAATGACCACCAAAGTCTATAACGCAAACAATCAACATATCCTCGAGCACCTGAATGGTCCACTCAGACTGCCCATCGGTCTGGGGATGGAAAGCTGTACTAAGATCCAATGGGGTACCCAACTCGTCATAAAAAGCTCTCCAGAAATAGGAAGTAAAGATAGTACCCCGATCAGATATGATGGAAATAGGAACCCCATGCAATCTCATAATATCACGAATGTACAACTTGGCTAACTTCTCCGCAGGGTAGGAAATCTGAACTGGAATGAAATGTGCGGACTTAGTCAGCCGATCAACTATCACCCAAATCGAATCAAACTTACCCAGGGTATTGGAAGACCCACAATGAAATCCATGACAATCCTCTTCCACTTCCACTTGGGAATGGGCATCATCTGAAGTACACCAATGGGTCGCTGGTGCTCATACTTAACTTGCTGATAATTACCACACTTAGCCACAAGATCGGCTATATCCCTCTCCATACGACATGACTAATAGTGCTGCCTCAAATCACAGTACATATTAGTCGCCCCCGGATGAATGGAATATCGAGAGCTAAGGGCCTCAGTCGAAATCAACTGAATCAAGTCACCAACGCGAGGAATGCACACGCGCCCCTTAATCCTCAAAGTACCCTCAAAATCAATCATGGCCTCCTTGGCCTCACCCCTCAGAACCCTATCTCGAATCTTGCTCAACTGAGCATCCTCAAACTGATGAGTCCTGATCTGATCTAACAAGGATGATCTCGCCTCTACATAAGCCAAAACTCTGCCTGGGGCCGAAATATCAAGACGAACGAAATTGTTGGCCAGAGTCTGAACCTCCATGGCCAACAGACGCTCAAAAATAACCAAACGGGCTAAGCTCCCCATACTCGTGGCCTTGCAACTCAAGGTATTAGCAACCATATTGGCTTTCCCTGGACGATAAAGAATAGAGATGTCATAGTCCTTTAGGTGCTCCATCCATCGGCACTGCCTGGAATTAAGATCTCTTTGAGTAAACAAATGTTGAAGGCTACGGTGATCGGTGAAAACCTCACAATAGACACCGTATAAGTAATGCCTCCAAATATTCAAAGCAAAGACCACGACCAATAACTCCAAATCATGGGTAGGGTAATTCTTTTCATGGTACTTTAACTGAATGGAAGCATAGGCTATGACTCTACCCTCCTGCATCAACACAACACCCAAACCCACACGGGATGCATCACAATAGACTGAGAAATCCTTACCCTCCACGAGTAATGCTAGAATCGGGGCTGAAGTCAAAAGAGTCTTGAGATTTTGAAAGCTCTCCTCACAATCATCGGACCACTGGAAGGGAACATCTTTCTGAGTCAATCTGGTCAAAGATGAAGCAATAGAAGCAAAACCCTTCACAAATCGGCGGTAGTAGCTGGCCAAACCCACAAAACTACGGATCTCGATCACAGTAGTGGGCCTCGCCCAATCTCTCACAGCCTCAATCTTCTGAGGATCAACCATGATCCCGTCCTTAGACACAACGTGGCCCAAGAACGCCACAGACTCCAACCAAAAATCGCACTTTGAAAACTTAGCAAACAAGCTATTTTTCTTCAATAACCTAGGTACAGTGCGACGATGGCTCTCACGCTCCTCTCTACTCTTGGAATACACTAAGATATCATCAATAAACACAATCAGAAAGAACTCAAGGAATGGCCTAAAGATGTCATTCATCAAAGTCATGAATGCAGCCAGGGCATTAGTAAGCCCGAATGATATCACCAGGAACTCATAGTGCCCATATCTTATCCGAAAAGTTGTCTTCTAATACCTCAACCCCGATCCTCACCGCGATAGCCTGAACGCAAGTCAATTTTCGAGAACACTAAAACACCTTGAAGCTGGACAAATAAATCATCAATACGAGGCATAGGACACTTGTTCCGAATAGTAACCTTGTTCAACTGGCGATAATCAATGCATATCCTCATAGATCTATCTTTCTTCTTCACAAACAACATAGGAGCACCCCAAGGGGAGACACTCGGTCTAATGAACCCCTTGCTCAATAAATCCTGTAATTGCTCCTTAAGCTCTCTCAACTCGGAAGGTGCCATCTGATATAGCGGAATAGAAATAGAGCGAGTGCCCTGCTTCAAGTCAATACATAAGTTAATGTCATGATCGGGTGGCATACCCGGCAAATTGGCCGGGAATACCTCCGCGAACTCGATCACGATGGGGTGGAGATGCAACAAAGAGTGTCATACACATGAGACAAATAAGCTAAACACCCCTTGTTGACTAGTTTCTTCGCCTGAAGAAAAGAAATAATCTTCTTTGGAGCGGGGCTTGGAGTACCCCTCCACTCAAGTCTAGAAACGCCCGGCATGGCTAAAGTAACTGTCTTGGCATGACAGTCCAATATCGCATGATAAGGAGAAAGCCAGATCATACCCATAATAATATCGAAGTCTACCATATCAAGAATTATCAAATCTACCCAAATGTCATAACCCATAAAAGTAACCAAACACGACCGATATAATCGATCAAACACAAATGTATCTCCAATCGGAGTGACCTCGACGCTAAGACATCAAGTCCTTCCGGGGTCGATAACCCTGCCTGGGTAGTAGACAATCTCGAGCAATATGACTAAATCCTCCACACGTAAAATAAGCCTTAGAAGGCGGAGACTGATAGATCGAAGCTAAAGACCCGACTGGAACAACCCTGTCTAATGGTCGAGAAAACGAGCTCTCAGGAGCTCTCTGCTTGGGTGGCCCACTAGAGGAAGCCTGCAAGGCTGAATGCACAGGGCGGCCAGAATATGGCTGATACGGCCTAGACAACTGACCGGCGCCCCTCAAGCTGGAACCACCATAACTCCCAAACTGTCGCTACCTCTTCTCACTAACTCCTCCAAATGCACAGGCATTAGCGGCCATGATTAAAGAAGCATGCTCAACGATGGACTGGAAGGAAGCCCTCATAGCCTTAAGCTGAAGGCAAGGAATATAAAGAGAACCAATGAGCCCACTAAAAAAGCGCTGAATCCTGTTAGCCTCAGTAGGGATCAAAGGAGCTGAATAACGAGCCAAGTGCAAGTAGCGATTAATATAGGCCTCCACAGACAATCCCCTCTACTGTAGATGTAGAAACTCATCTCTGCGTGCCTTTCTCAAAGCTCGAGGCACATACTTCTCAAGGAAGGCCCGATGAAATAGTGTCCAAGTCAGTGGAGGAGAACCCTCAGGTCTGCAAGCAATAAAATACCTCCACCAAGTCTTCGCATCTCCGCAAAACTGGTAGGACACATAGTCAACTCCATGGGACTCAACAATCCCTATCCTATGTAACAACTCATGCATGCCCAAGATGAACTAATACACATCCTCTCCAGAAGTACCTGAGAATCTCGGCAGCTCTAACTTTCTAAACCTCCCAATTAGATGCCGATCAGTCAAGGTCATAACAGGGCCTGCCACTGGCCTAAGATCATCTCGAGGGTCTGGTACTGCATCAATCCGAGGAGCCGCCATAGCCGCAAGCAGGGGTGGCCGCACGAGTCGATCTCTCGCTCGGGGTCCGCGCCCCGACCTTAGTCCGCGATTCTCTGCGCCGAAAAAGTAACATCGACCGACTGGGCATCCAAATGGAGTAGAACACGAGCCATAGTATCCTATATCATCTGCTATGAATAGTCCTCGGGATGTGTGTTACGACCCAAACCAATAAGTCGTGACGAGTGCCTGGCCTCTACTGACAAGACACCATTATACTTGTACCTGGATCTCACTGAATAACCGGGTGACCCATACATGACTTATAACTGAACTATACTGACTCTTACAAGCACAACATCAGGAACTATGCATCAAGAACTCATAGCCACCTGTATTTATATATAAAAAAAAAAAAAAAAAAACAGCGTAAGCCAACTAGGCTGCCACATATACTGTACACAAAAGAATAGGAGCCGACAAGACTACATCACATACCAACTACATACAACTGTCTACAGATCTCTAATGGAGTATAAAGCTGTAGAAAGGACGAGACAGGGCCCCGTCATACCCATACATACATGACAAAAATAGCATACCAAAATGAACTGCAGCTCCGGACCAAGTGGAGCGCACTGACTACCGCTGAGTGGAAGTCCTACAGAGCTGGTCTGCCTATCTGCCTACCTGAACATGCGGGCATGAACGCAGCTTCCCGGGCAATAGTGGAGTCAGTACGGATAATGTGCCGTATGCAAGGCATAAGAACAACAAGTACATAAGATAAGAATCATGAGAGATATCTGAAACATGAAAGCTAAACTCAATATCTGAAAGTGCCTCTGCGGCATATGATATGCATGTTCTCTTTAAAAATCATATTACTGTATTATAGAAGAGCCTTGGTTTCGACCAAGGGTAAAACCATAATTTTTCCCTAGTCCAATTAATTAAAATAGATCACATATTAATTACATTCTACCATCTTCTACAATCTTCTCCCCTTTCCCTTTCTCCATCCGATCAGTTTTCCACTGACTTTCTTTCCTTTTTCGGTGAGTTCAATTTTCTATACATTCCTACTTTAATTTTTGGCGTGTTCTTTTTCCCCTTTCACCACTTAAATTTGTTGGTACAGGTTCATGTGCTTTCTTCTTACTCTCTTTGTTCAATTATTTATTTCAGCTGAGTCTTGCCCATAGTTTCCTTTATTGTATTTTAACTATAATAATACTTCTGTCTACTTCTCTATTCTCTTTCTCGAAGTAATGTGCTGCTTATGCTTTTCCTTTCTATTTCATTCTCCCTTTAATTAGTTTGGTCATATTATTTTCAATTATTGTTGATTAAAGAAATTGCAGGTCTTCTCAATCATATTTGGAAATAAAAACTCCATTGCAGAAGTATTAGGAGGTACTTTCACTTTCTTTTTCCCTTCTTTATTTCATCGGCTTTGTGATTGTTTGATGTATGTTGTCGTGTTCGGCTTCATTTCTGAGCTTTCATGTCACTGAGTGTTGAATTAATTGTTATTGTTTTATGCTAATTGATTTTAGTAGAAATGGAATAGCTAGCTTGAGAACATCACTTACACTGCTAACATAGTGCAAATTCCTGATTATTTGTCATATGCTGCTATATTTTAGCATTTTTTTCAATGCTGTGTTTGATGTTGCTTAAATAACGCACTTGGTCTTATAATGTCTTTATGGCTTCTGTAGTCTCTGACTATGTAAATGTTTAGTTAAGGAAGGGAAAGAGTGATATCCGATTTCACACAAAAAGTTTGATGCTTAAACCCCTGGTAGTCTTAGTCATCATATATTTGGACAGTAGGAGCAGTTAATAAAAATACCACCTTGAATATCAGTAAGAGAACATAGATCCGAGTTCAGTAGTTTGTGGGAGGTAGTTATAGGCTTTTAGCATTGGACCAACAACTCAAATTTCATATTTTGTGAATTGAATTCACCTTTTGATGGTTTCAAAAAGCTAAGGGAAAATTCGACTTTTCACCTTCTCATATCCTACAGCCCTGTTCAGTTCCATAGCGTTCTAGGGTCTTCCGTTCATTTTCCATCTTGTAGTTCTTTCCCGGTAACTAATTTGCTGATTTTGTTCACTGCAATACCTCTTCCTTTCAGGCTTCACTTCCTTCTACATCTTTCACTCCAGTATTTCTCTCTCTGTTTGGCTTCTTCATGCTCTTTCTGCTGTAACTACTGCTGATTTTGTATACTGAATTCTGAATAATAATAGGGAGGAATTGTAGATTTTTCTCATACAGAAATAGTTCAGGTTATTTTCTTCAATTTGATTTCTGATTATTTTTGTGGAGTAACCTAATTTCGCATACTTTTCTTCGATTTGGATGGGATTTCTCTGCTAAGAGTACCTTGAGAATTATTGAAGATTTTTGATAGAATTTTCGCTTGCCTATGTCTAGGATGTCCCAGATGGGAAAAAGGTTAATAAAACCCAGGAGAAGATATTCTCACGGGCTTTGATGTTAGAATTCAAAACCAAACAAGGAGTTTGTGGGAAGAAGTAGGGTTCTGAAAGGAGAATAATGATGACGATGATAGGCTGATGTTACCACTTTAAGCCTGTAAGCACTTCATTTGTTTTATTTCGCTAGATATACTACTTCAATTCTATGGTGAACTTTTTCTACTTTTTGACTTGGATTTTATTCTCAATTGTTGCTATTATAAAGTTTTTCCTCTCCCTACAAAGTCCTTGTGTCAAATTTTCTTTTTGCCTTGGTGATGGCTGATTACATTGCTTGAAAGTTTAATAATTTATACTAAAGCTTCATCTTTACGCTTTTACCTAGGAAGAAAACAGGATCTTCTAGATTCACATACCGTCTCTCTGTAGTTTGTGAAGATATTTAGAAGGTATGAGTTCATTGTGCAAAGCATGTATTTAGTGAAACCTTTTGAACTACATTTTAAGCTACTTTTCTACAAAAATATGTGAAACATACGTGTCGATTGTATTAATTTCAGTGCAAAGTCTGCTTGATCTTCATTTTGAGCATTGAAAAATGTTTTTCCTCTCTTATGAAAGAGTTGTGTTGCTAACTGTAAGGTATGATTGTCATGAAGAACATTATGTTTGAATTTTTTGGGTTTTGGAAGTGGATCCGTTGTGTTATTTATACCATCTTAGAAAGTCGTTTTGTCAAACTGAGATTAAAATAGAAATAAGGACTGTAGTAAGGCATTTTATGAAGAGAATCTGGCATATGTTGCTGGCTTTTATGAAATAATTATAGTTGGTGATGTGTCAAATAGCTTGATGATGTTATGCAGAGTATGTTCAATATACATAATTGCTTGTGTTACCTACCTTGGGATTTCTCAATGAACGTGTGAATTGAATAATATCAGGTAGTTGATAGACAACTGCCAGGTAATTTCTTTTTAATTCATTGCTTTTTCAAAATTTCATGCTTAATGAATGAGTCTCGCTCAAATATATGTTGTTAGAGTATTTAGATGTTACTAGCCTGCCTGTTTTTCCAGAACAAGAAAGGTCACTCAGCTTGATTTTTCTAGGGGATTTCATGGGTCATTATGTAAATTTTGTCATTTAACACACCTTTCACGTCTCCACATTTACATGCCAATGAAATGGTTGAGACTTTTGGCTACTTGATCGGGATGTAATCAATTTCTTAACCGTAAGGGGATTACAAAACATAAATGCCAGGTTAAAAATCCAAAATCAACCTAGAATTATTAATAAGCAGACATAGATAGTGAATCAATCATGGGTGTACTGTGTTGCCGTCATTCTTGCTGATTGATTATTACTACTATTTTCATATAATTGGTATTAGTGTTTTGGCCAGCGATCGCTTCCGCCTCTTTCTTTTTAGATTCTAATGAAGATAGATTGCAGAAAAGGAAGCGTAGTGCGAAAGAACAGAGGAGTATAAACCAAGGCTATGGTGGTGAAGAACAGAGGAGTATAAACCAAGGCTATGGTGGTGGCGGCGATGATCACCTTATACCATTCCGGGTAATATTCCTTTGCTCCCAATTTTCTAATTCTGATTCTGTGAGGTATCTCGTGATTTTCATATGTGGATGTATTTCTTGTGAAACTCAAAAGCTACTAAGTGTTCGTATATAGGTGCTCTATGTGTGTCATCTGTTGCAATGAGGTAGGAATACACAAACATATACAAAATAGTAGAATTACTACATCAAGACTTGATTTTCTTTTCTTCTATATTTCTTTTAATTTCATTAGTTAAAAACTTTCTCCCTTGAAATTTCTATCCACGAGGATGTCGGAGAACTTAAAAAGCACCAGCAAAAACTGATCAGGTTTCATCCTTTTTATATCATATACTGCAGAGTTAAATAACATTTTGTTTTCAATGTCTTCACATGTCTGACTGCCACTAGCACTTAAATTAGTGTAATTTTTCCTCTTTCTCCACCTTTTTGGTTGGAGTTGTCTATTATTGGTACTTCATTGATTTACAATGTAACACAAACATCCCTTGTGCCAACAATTTGGGTCCAGGGAGTTAACAAGCAACGAGGATTGTGCAATTTATGTGTACATCTATTCTCTAGAAGTGTCAAGGTTTAACAATAGTAGTCATTTATTGTGTCAGAAGCTCAAAATTACTCATAACCGCAAAAAAAGAAAATCAACTATGAGTTATCAACATATATTCTTGCAATGTATGTGCATCCATGTATTTGGTTAAATCTGAACACGTGTTCTTTTTGCTACAAATGGCAAACACGTGCTTGAGTAATGGGTTGTATCTATTTTTCATCTACTGCAGTACATTTCAAAGAGAGAGATGATCCAAAGAAGGGTTTCATCTTATATCTTATTTTTTCTACTATATCAATTTGTGTTGTGGTCACTGATACCCTTGGTTATCTCTTCTGTTTCGTCGATTCTTCCTTTTCCCCTGAGAATACCTATCTACTGATGTGATTTGGTTCTATTTTCTTTCTTCGGAGATTCAGTCCCTGCATTTGCAGATAACTAATCAAGTTCTTCCTATTTATTTAAGTTTGACAAAATTCTAAAAGGTTTCTACCATTAATGGTATGATCCTCTTCTCCAAGCCCGACAAAATCTGAGCCCTAACTCAACCTTAAAATGGGAAATTGATGTCATTTTTTTTTTCCAATTATCTGTTACGGTCTCCTCATCTTTTCCGCTTGATTTTCTTAGGAATCCAAGTATCTTATTGTTAGTTCTTGGTGGAAGTGATGTCTAGAAATTTGGTCTAACTTTAAGGAGTTTTAGCGTGAACTCAGGCTATGAATTTGTTGCGGCTGTTACATCCTCCTTCTATGTACAAGCTTATGTATAATTCTAATGCTTTTTTTTTTTTTTGGTCTGGACGATTCAAATTTTTGAATTTCAGCGTTCAGATTCTTCCTTTATGCAGGATCTACTGTTGGTGGACAATAAAGGAATGCATATGTGCAGCTAATTTTTTGTTCCTATTGTTTTCCAGTAGGTTGATATTTTTACTATGAAGGGTCTGCTACTTTTTATTTCTATGCTATTGTCGAAATTGTCTAATCCGAATTTTCTTAGTTATGTCTGTGGCAACTGGCAAAATTAGGAGACTAATGTCGCCTCTATCTTTACATGCTTATGTTTGAAGTCTTGAAGAAGCCTTTTGCAAGCAACTAACTTCTCTAAAACCATACCCTGCATATTAGAGCTACACCTTAAGAATAAATTTAATCGAAAATAGGTAAATTTGACCTTAATAGTTAATAACTTTATTATGCTGCTCACCAGCAAATATAAGTATATTCTTCTGATGATAATAAATACATATATGTGTTTCTAATTTTACACCCTCTAGAAGTGATAGTCTAATTATCCAAGCTATTTTTGTTAGATTCAACGAGTCTCCCATAACAAGGGAACTCTGCTCAGTCAAAACAACCACGACCTCGGAGGACGCTGAATTAGCTGATTTAGTAGTGCTTCATTTTTGAGTGAACTCTTTAGCCAATCCAGTGCAAAAGTATACTTTACTTTTATTTATGATGTCTAGAAAGGTTTAAAGGAAAATACCTTCAGAATTATTAATTTTACTTTAACTAGACAGAGAAAATGCGATCCATCCACTATTGCCATCAACCACGATGGACGTCGCCGAAGGGAGCAAGTTTAGAGTTGAACATATTGGCTCAGAGAAGAGACAAGATCAACACACAATGAGGAAATTCTCTCTACCACAAACATAGGATGGAAATAAAGCTCCTACTTTGAAGAAGTACTGGAAGGTATTACTTTGTTGATTAGAACTTCAATTTCGCAAGTAACAAACCTTTTGTCTAATAATGCCACCAATAAAATGACGTCCTGATTTTCTTTTCATTCCTTTTCCTTTCTCTTCTTGTTATGTGATTTCTCTGTGTTTTATTCTGTATATTTTCGGGTTGTAGTGATTGCAATAATCTGTTTAATACTTCATTTTATCTCCTAGCGTCGGCTCATATGAAATCTTATTGAAAAGAAGACTAGGAGAAAGGTATTACTACTGAAATTGTATGCTGCAAAAGTTTAGAAATTACTTGCACCAGATACCACTTTAAATAAGGCTGACTGACTATGTAGAGTGATTCCGAGGAACTATTTGATATGAACGTAATCCATTTCGAAGCATAATAGGCTAACTTCAAAGTTTTATTAGAATTTAATGTTTAACTTCTTGTTTCTTTCGGATTCTTTTCTTTTTCTTTCTTTCTATCTTCTTTTTGGACCTCCAGCATTATCTTTTCTTTTTGCAAGATTGCAGAACTCTATAGCTCATATAATATTGTGAAAATGTCTTCATTCATTTTTTGGGCAGTCACAATTTTTATTTTTTTTAGCATGTAAAAGTACCTTACTATGGTAGACATG
>NW_026715468.1:0-19461 GCF_029784015.1 Lycium ferocissimum | reverse complement strand
AGTCCATATTTTTGGTAATTCATGAAACCATTTTTCGACATTCCAATTTTGCCCTTAGTCTTTCTTAATAATTCCGCTTCTAAATTCTTCATAGGCCATTCACATGCTTAACAAAATAAAAATGTGGACTTACTTGTCGTCCTCCCGCGATTGTCTCGAATTATCCAATTGTTCAAAAATGCGGGATATAACATTAGGATATCTACTCAGCTATTCCAGAGTGCTCCTTTGTTCCGGAGCATAGTTTCGTGGTATAACCTTTGATATGTATATATATGTTGTTGTTCAGGGTACGGCGGGGCCCCGTCCCGTCATATGATGTCGTTGTCACTCACAGGAGGTCCGTGGTCATATGTGTGGGTCCGTGTGTAGTTGATGTTTTGTTGTGCGAACATGACTTGTGTTTGGGGCGTTCCCATTTGTAGTGCGCCTTGCCGCTTGCGTAGATATATGTTCATTATGGCGGTTGTATGTAAGGTAGCCTTCTCGGCTTGTGTTTTGTTGGGACGTTCCCACATATATATATATATAGTACCTTGCCGGCTCTTATGCGATATTAACCGTTATAAATGTAGCTCTTCGGGAGATAAGTAGCTTCGACTTACATATGTTTTGCCCCCACTTATATCACGTTCATGCTGAGTGTATGACTATAGATAACAAGTGTATACGAGTGCCCGGCTCGGGCACTAGTCATGGCCTACGGGGTTGGGTCGTGACACTATGTCTAGAGGCTCGTAGACAGATATGTACGGTTATATGTTTTGTACCTTGATGGTCCTTGTCGGCAGTATAAAGTGTAACGTTGTTAGCCTATGTTTATATTATGCTATTAATGTTAAGTGACAAAGAAGAAAAAAAAATACGGTGGTGTTCATACGGCCCACTTAGGGATAAGAATACGACACGAGATAAGAGGTGCTCGGTACAAGTATCGGCACCGTCGCGGCCCCAATTGGGTCGTGACAACCGGGCCGGGGGAGGATATCCGGCTCTGCTGTCGTCGAGGTCCGCCCGCTCGAGACTCCCCCAGATATGCCGCGGATCCGGCCCTCTTGGGATGGCCCCCGGCATAATCCCCCCCCCCCGGCCCGGCCGACGCCTCGCGTCGGTCCTCCATACCCTGGGCGTGTGCCTGCAGACGGGCAATATCCATACCTGTCTGGGCCGCCATCACCAAGCAGCTGTCGATCAAGTACTGGTCTAGTCCCATCACATACCGGTGCATCCGGTAAGTCATATCGGCTACATAAGCGGGCGCATATCTGGCCAGCGAATCAAACTCCAGGCTATATTCCCGGACGCTCCTGCCCTCTCTCTTCACAGAATCTGTCTACCCTAGCCCGCCTCATCTCTGGAGGTAGAAAATGGGCCAGGAAGGCCTCGGTAAACTCGCTCCATACGGCTGGAGGGGCACCCTCGCCTCTGGACAGAGATCCAAGACTCATACTACTAGCCGCTACATCGTGTAACCGATAGGATGCCATCTCAACCGACTCTGTCTCGGAAGCACTAATCAGTCGCAGTGTGCGCTGCATCTACCGGATGAACTCCTGAGGGTCCTCTGCGGGCTTTGACCCGAAAAACTCTGGTGGACCACAAAGCAGAAAATCACGGGCCCTCTGACTGTCATACCTGCCAAAGACGGTCTCCTCCCGGTCCATACCTGTGAGAAGGATGGAGTGTGGTGGTATGGAACCAAAGAGGATTGTGTAGAATTGAAGGATAGACTTCGATAAGTGGAACGAAAGAATAATGACCACAACGAAAAATGAGAAGTAAAGGAAAGATTAGGCCGTGAAACGGTGCTAAGAGATTTCTAACTTCCGAAGGATAAGTGCCGAAGGCGACGGATATCTAAAAACCATTAATGTATGAGAACCTCCTAAATAAATGGGGGAAGGACATATCGGACTTGAAAAGGAATTATGGCATTCTCATGCTCCAGAAAGGGAAATTTATTAGCTTGGAGCTAGAGTTCGAAACGGTCGCCAATACAAGGAAATCGAAGACGCGCATACTTGTGTTACGAGAGAATTGTAAGGAAGTAAGAATTTCTGTAGCCAAGGGATACAACGTATGCTTTTGGGTTGTATTGTAAGATTTGAGGGATAAAGGTTAAAGAAACAGTTGTCGTAAAAAGCTAAGGAATAGCTGTGGCAAGAGCCCAAGGATTTAGTTAAACTCGGATTATGAGTTGCCATAAATGTAGTGTACCACGAAGGATAGCGAAGGGTGTAGAACCATTTCGTATATACATATTTTGGATCGATGGAAGTAGTTCTGATAGGGAACTAGGAGGAATAGTTAAGGGACATGACCATTGTACTTACTAGCGATAAAGTCATGATGGGTGAGCACCTGGAATGCAAAGGTAAAATAGTGACAAGGATGTAAGGATTAATAACGCTGACCATTGAATCGCAAGTGAATCTCGATACAGTATGTCACCCTCAGACTGACGGACAGACCGAGCGTACTATTCAGACGCTAAGGGATATGTTGCGAACTGCGTTCTTAATTTCGAGAGACACCGGGATGATCTCTGCCACTTATAGAGTTTGCCTATAATAATAGCTACCATTCTGGCATCCGGATGGCCGTATGAGGCTCTGTATGGCAAGAAGTGCAGGTCACCGATGGCTAGTTGATGTTGATGGAACTAAATTAGTTGACCTAGATATGATCCAGCAAGCAGTCGACAAAGTGAAACTCACTCAGGAACGGTTATTAGCGCTTCGAGTTGACGTGAAGTCATATGCGGATGATCGGCATCGATACTTCGAGTTACTGGTCGGCAATTGGGTATTTACGAAAGTGTCACCCTTGAACGGTGTTACGAGGTTCGGCAAGGAGAGGAAGAATAGGTATCCCCACCTATTTCCTATGTCTACAGGTAATCTAAATTCCTCATTTGGGTTATGTTGATTGATTAATGAACGTACGTGATAGCCATAAAAGGGACCCTCCCCCCGAAGCATTTATAAGACCACCGTAGGCTAGTTTAACATTCGAGGACGAATGTTCTAAAGGGGGGGAGGATGTTATATCCTGTATTTTGTACATTGGGACATTCTGAGCTAACCATGGAAAGTTAAGGACAGGACTATTCCGGGATACGAGGTTGAGACTCTTAATGTTATATCCCGTATTTTTGTACGTTGGATTATTCATAAGCTGAGGTGGGGTCCACATGTCGAGATTTTTTTTTTTGACATATGACAAGTTATATGAATAATATATGTGAAGTTAAACACAACTCAAGAAGGACCCTTGAGCCAAATCAAAGTGGAAGTCCTCCAAGCAAATATTTTTTAAGTAACGTTTTCGGATGATCTGACTTTGAGGCGAAACGAGATTATAAGTTTGGAATTTGGAAAAATACCAAAGATAGAAGTTGTAGATAATTGAATTAGATTTCCAACCATAGGTCGTGGGACCATAGGTGACATCGGGATAAGGAGATATGAATATTTTAAAGTAGAAAGGTCGAGCTGAACAGTCGATTCGGCCCAACCCGATTCCAAGTCGGGTCAGGCCCAATACCCATGTCATTTAAGTGAAATTTTCAGCTTTCTCCTTCATTTTTCAGACCAAAACGTCCAGAATTTTCAGAGATGGAGAGAGAGAGAGAGAGGAGAGGTAGAGAGAGAAACCAAATTTTGACCACAATCTAAGCCCCGAATCGCGAAGCTCATGAAGAGAAAAGTGTTGTACGTTGCGTTGCCTTCAATTTGGGCTAAAAATCAGCCAAGAAGAAGAGGTGACGTGCTGGCTGCATACTTAAGGTAAGACTAAGGTCCCTTTTTCATTGTTAACAAGTTTAATTAGAGTTTTAACGGATTAGAACGGAGAAAATAGCGATATAAACTAGTTTGTTATTTTGTTGAGATTTATGGATTAAGGGGCTGTTTTATGTGGGTTTAATGGTTGGAATTAGCTGTGTTATGGATGTTTTGAATGTGTTGTAGTGTGTAAAAATGGATGGAAATCATGATATGTTGTGTGTTGGAGTGTGGTAGATATAGGGATGTTTTTGGTAGACTATGATGGACTAATTTTATTTAGTGTATTTGTTGATGATTGTTGTGGATTATATGATGAAGATGAAGGTTTAATGATTTAAATTGAAGTTGTAATTGTTTGTTACATCCCGTATTTTGAACGACGGGACGATTCGGGTTAACTATGATAAGTTAAGGTCAGGACCATTCCGGGGTGCGAAGTCGGGACGTGTGACCTTCGGTTTTGTCGTAAGACCTAAGTGTGTATGATGTTATTGGTATGGAAACATCAAAGAAACTTCAGGACCAAAGATGGAATAATGAAAAGTTATCAATTATTGAAAGAAAGAGAGGGAGTAAAATATGGCCATGTGGCCGGCCACCTTTGAGTGGGACATGGCCACATGGTTGGCCATTATTTGTAATATAAGGATGACTAAGGGACCATTATATCATCATCTTCATTAACAAGAAAAATCAAGAAACTTGGAGAGCAAAAAACCCCAACCATTCGGCCAAGAAGAGGAATTTCAAGACCAAGATTAAGCCATCCCAAAATTATTTCTTCTAAGCAAATCTACTAATTGGAGGGTGCTTGATAACGTGGAGTTGTTGTTTCAAGCGTTGGATTGTTCGTTTTCATCCTTGGCCAACTTTGGACAAGTTGAGGAGTTGTGAAGAAAGATAAGTTCTAATCTTGTTTTATGAGTTATGGAAGGTTTATGTGTGTTGTTGTATGTTGTTATGGATAAAATTCATGGAGACTTTGTATTTGAAGTTGAGGCCGTGTACATGGTAGTTGGCCGTGCATGTGTGTATTATGTTAAAAGTGATGAACTAAGTTTTATGTAGCATGTTTGGTTATTGTAGAGTGTTGAAAGGAATGAAAATCATGAAGTATGTATATGGGTGTGTTGGCCGAATATGGCCTCTTATGTGTGTCAAGGAATGAATTAGTTTTCTTGGAATTTTGGTTGTTGTTGTTATGTGGATTTTGTGTTGGAAATGAGAGGTTGATGATTCAAGTTGGTATTGTAAGTGTTATGGGCTGTTTTGGAAGATTTTGTGTATTTAGTGTAATTTTTATATTTATGAAAATGACATGGTTAGAGTAGGGATTGTTGGAGCAAATCATGATTTGAAATCAAGGAATGTGTTAGAGTTGAGGTTCTCGGGTTTGGGGACCATTTCGGGTGGAATGGAACATTTGTTGGATTGTTGGAAATATTGTATGTATTGTTTAAGGAGTTCTTGAATATTGTTTGAATGGTTTTGGATTGATAATTGAATATGTGTTAGTTGATTACATGTTGGTTTGTATGTATGTGGTTGTAGTGAGCCTAATTGGAATA
Source organism: Lycium ferocissimum (assembly GCF_029784015.1). Lineage (NCBI taxonomy): Eukaryota > Viridiplantae > Streptophyta > Magnoliopsida > Solanales > Solanaceae > Lycium > Lycium ferocissimum. The sequence continues at coordinate 14,105 of NW_026715468.1, read as the reverse complement.
TTGTTGGAATGTGTGGAGAAGGATTATTAATGTTCGAATGTGTTTGAATTGATTATGGATATTGCTGGAATGATTGTTGGTGTTGTTGTGTTGTTGAATTTGGCCGAGTTGAATTCTCGGGGTTGGTCTATTTTCAGGGGAAGTGCTGCCCAAATTTCTATAGAATCATGTGTTAGTTTGGAAATGAGCTTCTGAATGCTTGGTTGACGTTGGAATTTATTAATGTTATGTAGATCTTGGAGAATTCGAGATATAAATTTGATTTGGATTAGCGTTGTGTGCGAGCGAGGTATGTAAAGCTTAACTTTTTTTTCTTTTGGCATGTCTTAGTTGAATATAGGCTACGATACGAGCCTCGAGGAAATTCCATTCTCACAATCCGAGCATGTCTATGATTCGCGTTTGTCTTTTGGTACTCGTATGTTGATGTGAGAAAATATTGGTTTTGATGTTGTTGGAAAAATTGATTTTTAAGTTGCATAAAAACTTGGTTTTCAAAAGAGTTTTATTCTTAAACGATGTTGAAACTACGAACGTTCATAACTTTCGGCTAAGGGCTCGTATTGCCTCGATATCGTTGTGGGAGGTTGTATGACGTGTGATGAGTATGTTTTCCATAGGCGGGCCCGGCTCGGGTTGACACTCGTCCGTGGGTCCCGGGACCTTTCTTTGTACTTTTTCTGATGACGTTTGAAAGAGTTTGGTATGACGATTTTCCCGATCCCCAAGTATGGTCATTTTACTTACTTTTTGAACTTATGATAACGATTTTATGCATATGGTTACTCACGACTCTGCTCGTGCGTGTTGTTGGTACATCTTTCACATAGGTTCCCCGGGCCGGTTATGTTGTCGTGCGCACTATGATATATTCCGGTGTTATCGCTGTGTTACGGTTCCCGATACCTCGCCATAGGGTCGGGTTCCGTTTATGGAGTTATCTTTTTGTGATATGGCTTATGATGTGTTGTGATGATGTGTTACGTTCGGGGTTGTACGGAGATTTGAAACCTTCGGTGTTATCTTGTGTTATGGCGCCATCGACGGGCGGGCGACCATATTTTACGTATCTTTGCATGCTTTCTATTTTGAAAATAAACATTTGGCATTTTGGAAATGTACTTACTTTCGGTACTTACATTACGAGCGTGACTCGATTTATTCTTGTATTTTTACGCTTTGCATACTCGGTACATATTTCGTATGCGGCCCCGCTTTCTTCGGGGCTACGTTTCATGCCCGCAGGGTACGGACGCCCATTTGGCGATGCGCCGGTTAGGAGACCTATCTGTGTGTTGGAGTGCTCCTTTTATCCCCGGAGCTTATATCTTGGTATATACTCGTTCGTTGCATATGTGTGTGTGTTCAGGGGTACGGCGGGGCCCTGTCCCGTTTAACATTCGAGGACGAATGTTCTAAAGGGGGGAAGGATGTTATATCCCGTATTTTGTACATTGGGACAATCCGAGCTAACCATGATAAGTTAAGGGCAAGTCTATTCCGGGATACGAGGTAGAGACTTTTAACCTCCGATATTGTTTTAAGGCATAAGTTGCTTATGATTTTATTGGTATGGAATATTAAGGAAAATTTAGGGTTAAAAGTGAATTAAAGAAAGTTGTTAATTCATGAAACAAAAGGCCAAGTTGGCCGTGTAATGTGGTGGGCCATGGGCCACATGGATGCTTAATATATGTGTATATTAGATGACCAAATTAAATATACTCATCATCTTCACCTTAGAAACTCTAGAAACTTGGAGAAAAAAAAAAAGAAGGGGCCATTCGGCCATAGTTAACCGAGCAAGAACCTTGGAAAACTTGATCAAAAAAAATATCTTCTTCTAGCTTTTCTACCAATTGGAAGGTCCTCTATAACGTGGAGTGGTCATTGGAGCAAGTAAACCATTCATTTTTGCAAGCACAAACTCTAGCCAAGTTGAAGAACTAAGTGATAAAGGTAAGGTTCAATCTCCTTTTATATGTGTTATGGATGGTTTGTGCATGTTGTAGTATGTGGAAATGAATGAAACTCATGAAATTATGGTGTTAATGTTGTGGCCGAATATGGGCTGATTTGGACTAGGCATGTTGAACTAATTTTATGTAGTATTTTGGTTGTTGTTGTTATGGATTATGTGATGAAAATGAAGGTGTTGGATGGTACAAGTTGGGGTTAAAACTGTAGGTGAGCTAATGTAGAAGTTGGTATATTGATTGGGTTGTTTTGAATATTGTGCGGATTGTTCGAAGTGTTCTTGAATCTTGTTTAAATGATCTCGGATTAGTACTTGAACATGTGGGCGTTGATGTTGGCTTGAATGTATGAAGTTGAATTGAATGTAAATAGAATGTTGCTGAAGTATGTAGAAAAGAATTACTAACGTTAGAATACGTTTTGAATTAATTGTTGATGTTGTTAGTATGGTTGTTGGCATTGTTGTTGAAGATTTGGCCGAGTTGAATTCTCGGGGTTGTTGTATTTATAGGGAAAATGCTGCCCAAATTTCTGTAGATAAAGTGATAGCATAGAATTGGATTCCTAAGTGCCTATGGCTAATGTTTGGTATCAAATGATGTTGTTGTAGATCTTGGGAAGCCCGAGACTTAGGTTCGGATTAGCTTAGGAAGCGGACAAGGTATGTAAAGCTTATCCCTTCTTTCTTTTGGCATGTCTTAGTTGTAAGTAGGCTATGATACGAGCCTCGGGGTAACTCTATTCCTACGATCCGAGCATGTCTACGATTCTTATTCGCCTCTTAATGTTGGCATTCTTAATGTAGTAGAATTATGGTCCTTATGTCTTTTGTATGATTGGAAATAAATGTTGCATAAAGAATTTTGTTCTTAAAGGATTCTGTATCTACGGACGACTGTAACTTTTATAGAAGGGCTCGGATCGCTTCGATATGTTCGTAGAAGGTTCTATAATGAATAATGGCTCTAACTTTCATAGGCGGGCCCGGATTGGCTCGATACATGTTTATGATCCCTGAGACGTTATGTGACATATTTCGTAATGATATTTCAAGAGCCCTAAGTATGACTATCATTCGGATACTCGAGCGTTGATTTGTCTACTTACCTATTGAGTCTGGATTGATGATTTGTATGCATGTGGTTTCTCACTACTCTGCTCGTGCAAGCCTCAATATGTCTTCCACCGAGTCCCGGGCCGGGTATGTATTCGTGCACGCACAACTGCATTGTTCACCGAGTCCCTCATTAGAGGGCCGGATACGGTATATATATGATGATGTGATGATGGCGCCAGCCCACAGGATGGGCCGAGTATGATGTACACATGATGGAGACAGGATCTCCTCCACCGAGTCCCGAAAGGGCCGGGTACGTTATTCACCGAGTCCCTCACTAGAGGGCCGGGTACGGTATATATATGATTATTTCACCGAGTCCCTCACTAGAGGGCCGGGTACGGTATATATATATATGATGACATGATGGTATGATGACATGATGATATGATGATTTTATCTACCGAGTCCCTCACGGGAGGGCCGGGACACGTTATGTATGCATATGTACAAGATGATTATGCACTTATGTATCTAAGTCCCATAATGAATTGGATATGATATTGACATGCATGGGTTATGTTTCAAAGGCAAGCCTTATGGTTTTCTGGCTATTGTATTAGTTTTCCACACTCCTTATTTCAGTATGATCCTGTTTTCTGTATTTCATGCTTTACATACTCAGTACATATTTCGTACTGACCCCCCTTTCTTCGGGGGCTGCGTTTCATGCCACGCAGGTGCATACAGATGAGTCGAGGATATTAGTAGAAGATGTTCCAGCTGGTTGGCGAGCTCCAATTCCTTCCGGAGTGCTGCCGAGTCAGAGTATCTATGTTATGGTATCTTGAGTTATGTTAGAGACTTTGCAGACAGAGTCATGTGTTATATCCCGCATTTTTGTACATTGGAATAATCCGGATTAACTATGATAAGTTAGGGACAAAACCATTCCGGGATACAAGTTGAGACTTTTGACCTTCGATTTTATTTTGAGTCATAAGTTGTGCATGAATTTGTTGGTATGGAACAATTAGAAAAATTTGGGACCAAAATTGGAAATTATGGAACTTGAAAATCATGCATTTTTTCTATGCTTAGCCGTGTAGAATTGGGGTGGTGCCCACCCATTTTGTGTTCAATTTTTATTGCTCCAACACATGGTGTGGGCCAAGGACATTTATACTATATTCATATAAGCACAAAAGATGATCAACTAGTCTTCATTATTCATTTCCAACACTTAGAAAAAAATCAAGAAAGTTGAAGAACAACAACTTGACTCTCGGCCAAGAGAGCAAAAAGTGAGGTTCAATTCTAGCCACTCCAAAATTATTTCCTTGATGTAAACCCACTAATTGGAGGTCCCTAAGTAGCGTGGAAGTGTTGTTGGAGCGATCAACCCGCTAGTTTTCATTATTGCAAACCCTAGCCTATTGTGGAGTTGAAGAAGAAAGGTAAGAATTGATTATGTTTTATGTGTTATAAAGGTTGTATGCATGTTGTAGTATGTTAAAATGGATGAAAATCATGAAATATGGCATGTTGGAAGTGAGTTGTGTGTATGGTGTGTTAGCCGTGTGAGGTGTGTGTGTTGTGTGGTATTGAAGCAATGAATTAAAGTCTAGCTAGTATGTTGTGATTGTTGTAGAGTGGAGCAAGGAATGAGAATTATCTTTATATGTTGGTGGGAGGTGTTGGCCGAATGTAGGCCATTCATGTAACAAGAAAGGAATTAATATCGCTTAATGTTTTAGTCGTCGTCGTTATGAATTCTATGTTGGAAATGAATGTTTAATGACTCAAATTGATGTTGTAATTGTTGCGGACTGATTTGGAGGTTATTGTACATTTAATGTAATTTGTATATTGATGAGAATAGCATTGTTACAATGTGAATTGTGGATACAAATCATGATTTGAAAATGAGGAATGTGTTAAAGTGAGGTTCTCGGGTTTGGGGACGATTTCGGGTGAATTGGAGCCATTGTTGGATTGTTGGAAATATTGTATGAATTGCTTAGAATGTCTTTAAATATTGTTGGTATGGGTTCGGGTTAGTATTTGAATGTATAAGCGTCGATGTTGGCTTGAAGGTAAGCCGTTGAATTAAATTTATGAATGTTGTTAGATGATGAAAAAGAGAGCTATTAATGTTGTATTGCCTTTCGGATTGCTTATTGATGTTGCTAGGTTGGTTGTTGTTGTTGTTGTTATTGATTTTGGCCGAGTTAAATTCTCGGGGTGGCCTATTTACAGGGGAAATGCTGCCTAAATTTCTGTAGAATTAAGGGCTAAATTGGAATTAAGTGCCCAAATGTCTATAGCTAATGTTTGGCATATTATGACTTGTTTGTAGACCTTGGGCAGCCCGAGACGTAAGTTGGGTTCAGCTTGAGTTTGGATTATATTGGAGAGCATTTGAGGTATGTAAAGCCCAACCCTTTCTTCTTTTGGCATGCCTTAGCTTCAAGTAGGCTATGACACGAGCTTCGAGAAAATTCAATTCTCGCAATCCGAGCATGTTTTATGACTCCTATTCGTTTCTTGGAAATTAATATGTTGGTATGATGACATATTGGCCTTTATGCCTTTGAAATATTTGATTTTCAACTTTTGCACAAAAAGTTTGGTTTTTAAAAGTTCCGTAACTACGAACGCTCGTATCTTTCACGGGAAGGCTCGGATTGCCTCGATATGCTCGTAGGTGATTGTGTGACGTATGATGAGTATGTTTTTCATAGGCGGGCCCGTCTCGGGTCAACACCCGTCCGTGGGCCCCGCGACTCTTCTTTTCGTAATTCTGAAGACTTTTGACAAAATATGATATGACTAATATCCGGATTTTAAGTAAGGTCATTTTACTTATCATTTGAGTCTATGATAACGATTTTATGCATATGGTTACTCACGACTCTGTTCGTGCATTTTGTTATATCTTTCGCCGAGTCCCGGGCCGGTTCTGTTGTCGTGCGCACTATGAGATACTCCGGTGTTATGCTATGTATGGCGTAATGCTGTGTATGATATGTGACGGGGATACGGAGATTTGACACTTTCTGGTGTTATGCTGTGTTATGAGGCCATCGACGGGCGGGCGACCATATTTTCTGTGCCCCATGCATGATTTGTATTTTGAAAGAAAACATTTCGATATTTTGGATTTGCACTTACTTTCTGTATTTCCATTTCGATTATGACTCAGATTTATTTTCTGTATCTTCTGCTTTGCATACTCAGTACATATTTCGTACTGACCCCTTTCTTCGGGGGGCGCGTTTCATGCCGCAGTACGGACGCACGGTTGGTGATCCACACGTTTAGGACACCCTTCTTCTGTTGGAGTGCTCCTCTTATTCGGGAGCCATATTTTGGTATATATCCGTTCGTTGCATTTGTATATATTTGTTCGGGGGTACGGCGGGGCCCGTCTCGTCATATGATTACGTTTGTCCGTTTAGAGGTCCGTGGACATGTATGTGGGTTATGCCCCATTACGTACGATTGTGTTTGTATGTTATATGTTCTGGGCGATCCCATTCGCCGTGGCAGCCTCGTCGGCTTGCATTTGTATATGTTTTGGGCCGTTGTGCCATTTGATAGCCTTGTCGGCTTCTGATATATATATATATGGCTGTGTTTGAGATATGTTTGCGACAGTTTGATATAATCTGAGACAGCGTTGATATTTGTGTCTGTATAAGCCATTTGTTTGCGACTCGGATTTATGAATGTGTTTGGGTGCCCAATTCGGGCACTAGTCACGGCCTACGGGGTTGGGTCGTGACATCATGTGTATAGCATGTCAGTCTTGTAAGCGGCTCTGTAAGCCGACGTACCATTATGCATTTTGTTACAGATTTCACATGATTACAGATTTTATTTGATTTGAGAAAGACGAAAAGCATGTTGTTCTTGGAAAAGCTTACATTATGCATTCATTTCATGATTTAAGGGCCCAGTATGATTATGAGTATCACGATAGTCCGCGGGTTCGCTCGGCCCTAAGTAAGGGTCGGGTGCCCATCATGCCCTGCCGAAAGTGGGGTGTGACAATAAATGAGGGAAATCATGAGACCATATCACCCACACATACGTATCTATAAGCCTCTACTAGAGTACTAGACATAAGGACGGCACAGGACCCTACCGTGCCCAAATATGTACATAAAAGAATATTTCAAAATAGCACCTTCGAGATAATGGAGTGCTCCTGTAAATCTGATGATAGCTCATATAGGTCTGCACCGTCTCCCTGTCTACCCGTGGGCATAACCATAGCGTCCAAAGAAAAGGAAGTCAGTACGAACATTGTACTGAATATGTAAGGCATAAACAATAATGATACAACAATGAAACCAGGAGATATCAAGTAAGGAACAACCTGTAACTGACTAACATTTAAGAATGAAATAGTGCATGCTAACTTACTTCATAAACATCACCATATTATGAATGCATATATGTATAAGCTGCCCGACCATATAGGTATAGTGTGATAATCATTAGCCCGCGTCCAGGCCTCCCGCGTCCGGGGTGTCACGACCCAACCGCATAGGCCGTGACTAGCGCCCGAACTGGGCGCCCGTACGCGTTCATTACCCAGATTCAGCATACAACAACTCATATCTATATAATATCAGGCGTGGCTTCAAACTGACGCATACAAATATATATATATATATATACTGCACAGAGGCCGACAGGGCTATCGTAATATACATAACGTATCAAAGCATACATACACGCAGCCGATACGGCTGCCACGGCGGATGGGCCGCCCAAACACAGCTCACATAACGCGTCTGAACAAAACTGTACATAACCCACATCTATGTCTATAGACCTCTAGACAGAACAACAGAATCATATGACGGGACAGGGACCCGCCGTACCCCTGAATACACAAACACATATACAACGGAAGAACATATATACCAAGGCGTGGGCTCCGGAACAAAAAGGAGCGCTCCAACAAAGAAAGTAGGTATCCTAGACCGGCGGATGACCGAACTGCGCGTCTGTACATGCGGGCATGAACGCAGCCCCCGAAGAAAGGGGGTCAGTATGGAATATGTACTGAGTATGCAAAGCAGAAAAATACAGTAATCAAATCTGAGTCATAATCGAGACAAAAGTACAGAAAGTAAGTACATATCCAAAAATACCAAAATGTTTATTTATTCACCCCTTTTTTTTTTTAATAAAACAAATTGTGTATAGGACTCAGTATCACATCACATACCGCGGCCAAAATCCAGCGGCAATATCACATCACATACCGCGGTCAAATACCCAGCGGCAATATCACAGAACATACCGCGGCCAAATACCCAGCGGCAATATCACAGAACATACCGCGGCCAAATACCCAGCGGCAATATCACATACCGGCATACAAATCATTATTGCAAACCCAATAGAATAACCAAAGCGAACTATAATTTCCAAACCAAGACAATAGCCAAATCAAATTTCCTCCGAATATCACTCGGGAATATATCAAACCAAACTTCAGAAACCATAGTCACGTACGGAATCATTATTTCGGACTCACGAGACAAATATATAATCATACTCGGGGGTCAGAAAAGCAGTCATATTAAGTTCTTTCAAAAGCCATCAGAACTATACAGAAGAAGATCGCGGGATCCACGGACGAGCGTCAACCCAATCCGGGCCCGCCTACGAAAATCATAGTCATCATATGTTATCGAATCATCATTATTACAAACTCGAAAGATAAGTAACCTGGTCGTACTTGAAATCGGAATAATAGTCATATCATATCCTTTTTAAAAAAATCATCGAAGTACGTAAAAAAAAAAAGTCGCGGGGCCCACGGAGGGGTGTCGACTCAAGTCGGGCCCGCCCATGAAAATCATAGTTATAATACGTCATAGAACCATTTGCAAAGATATCAAAGCGATCCGAGCCTTTTCTTGAAAGTTACGGTCGTTCGTAGTTTCAGAATCGTTTAAGAACAAAACTCTTTGGAAAACTAAACTTTTATACAACTTTTGAAAATCAATCATACAAAGATATATAACCCATAGCTTGACCATATAAGGATGCCAACATCAAAAACAAATAGGACTCGTAAACGTGCTCAGATTTTTAAGAATAGAATTACCCCCGAAGCTCATAACATATCATAACTTAGCCGTATCTAAGACATGCCCAAAGAAGGAAAGGTAAGCTTTACATACCTCGAGTGCTCTCAACGCTAACTCAAACTCAAGCTAGTCCAACTCAACCCTATGTCTCGGGCTGCCCAAAGTCTACATAACATCAATAAATATCAACGTTACTATATGCGTTTAGAAGTTCATTTCCAAACTAACACATGATTCTTGGAAATTTGGGCAAAGACTTCTGCCCGTAAATAGACCAAGCCCGAGAATTTAACTCGGCCAAATCAACAACAACAACAACCAACCTAGCAACATCAATAACCAATCCAAAAGGCCATATAACATTAGTAACCCTCTTTTACATCATTCAACAACATTCACAATATTCAATTCAACGGCTTACCTTCAAGCCAACATCAACGCTTATACATTCAAATACCAATCCGAATCCATACTAACAACATTTAAAAACATTATAAACAATTCACACAATATTTCCAACAATCCAACTAATGTTCCAATATACCCGAAAACTGTCCCAAATCCGAGAACAACATCCATAACATATTTCTAACTTCCGAATCATGATTTGTACCAACAATTCACATTCTAACAACATCATTCTCATAAATATATAAATTACATCAAATGTGCCATAGCCTCCAAATCAGCCCGCAACACTCACAATATCATTTTGAGTCATCAAACTCTTATCGCCAACATAGAATTTATAACGACGACAATTAAAACGCTAAGTAGAATTAATTCATCCTTTGTCACATAACATGGCCCATTTTCGGCCAACACTACATATATACATATGTGGATGATTCTCATTCTTTTTTTCACACTACACAACCAAACATGCTACATAAAATCAACTCATCATCTCAATACAACACACACACCTACACGGCCATACACACCCTACACGGCTCAACTCCAACATATTATATTTCATGAATTTCATCCATTTTAGCATACTACAACATGCATACACCATTCATAACACATAAAACAAGATTAATTCTTACATTTATTCTTCAACTTCACAATTAGGCTAGGGTTTGCGATTGACACAACGGATGGTTTGATGGCCCAAACAACGCTTCCACGCTACTTAGGGACCTCCAATTAGTGGATTTGTATCAAAGAAATAATTTTGAGATGGCTCAATTTGATCTTCACTTTTTCTCCTCTTGGCCGAGAGGCCCTTTAGTGTTCATCCAAGTTCCTCTTTTTTTTAAGTGTTGGAATGTTGAAAGATGAATACCTAATCATCTTTTAAACTCTCATATGAATTATACATATGTCCATGGCCCACACATATGTTGGACCAATTAAAATTGGCCACAAAATGTGTGGGACCAACTTCAACACCACATGGCCAACATGACTTTTCTTCAATAATTGCCAACTTCCAAATATTTTACTTTTGGTCCCAAATTTTCCAAATTGTTCCATGCCAACAAATTCATGAACACATTAGGTCTTAAAACGAAATCGAAGGTCAAAAGTCTCGACTTTGTATCCCGGAATGGTTTTGTCTCTAACTTATCATAATGTGCAAAAATGCGGGATATAACATCCTCCCCCCCTTTAGAACATTCGTCCTCGAATGTTAAACTAACCGTACGGGTCTTACAAACAGTTCGGGGGAGTTTCTTTTACAATCATCACATACAGCTTATACATCAATCATCATAACCAATTAAGGAGTCTAAATTACCTGTATCTGCGTCTGGTAGCGCCTCCTGATCCTGTCTACGGGTCAACGCATATAGGCGGTTCGATGGACCGCCAGAACTGGGGACTCCGCCACGGCCTGCTGGAGTCGGTGTGCCCCGCCCCATCGGGCGCATAGCTACGGAAGGGGAAGACGAACCGGCAACTGACCCGGTAGGCTGAGCTGCTCCCCCTGCACTGCCCCTGAGTGGACAATCCCTCATAAAGTGGCCCTGCTGGCACAGGTAAAACAAGCGCCCGTGGCACGATAACACTCCCCCAAGTGGCGTCCCTACGCCGGGAGGACATCGGGATAGGGGTGGCCTCCACCTGCTAGAATCTCCGTCCACAGGAGCCCGAAGCCACAGAGCTCGACTGCCCACTCGAATACCCCGCACCATCCGGGCTCCGAGCCGTGAACCGTGGGGGTGTGCTTTCGCTGGTGTTATATCCGCGTTTTTGAGCAATCGGATAATTCAAGACAATTGCGGGAGGACGGCAAGCAAGGCCATATCTTTATTTTGTTAGGCGTATGAATGGCTTATGAAGTATTTGAAGCGGAATTATCAAGAAAGGTCAAGGGCATAAAAGGGAAATTCGCACTACGCCACATAGAAATACAAAGGAAGGCGAATGGTAAATTTGGAATTTGGAAAATAGTTTTATGAAATTACAATTTGTCATGGAAGAAAAAATATTTGGGCTTGGACTTTTTTTAAAATCAAGAGAAGGCCCAACCGGCCATGACTTGGGCTAAGCCCATGAGAGAGTTAATTTGTGGAATAAAAGATGACTAAGTCATCTTATTCCACAAATTCTCTAGAAATTTCAAGAGAGTGAAGAACAAAAAAAAAAAAAAAAAAAAAAAAAAGAGAGGAGAAAAACCAAGAAGGCCTTTCGGCCAAGTGCAAAAATTACCAAGAAAATTGACAAAAATTTCTTTAAAAATCATTTCCTACCAATTCAAGGGTCCCTAGCAAGGTGGAGTGGTCTTTGGAGCAAGAAGAATATATATTCATACAAGTTGAAGTCTCTAGCTAAGTGAAGAATTGAAGAAAAAGGTGAGGTTTGATTCTTTCTTACATGTTATGGATGATTTTGGATGTGTAGTATGTAAAAAGTGGATGAAATCCATGAGAGAGAAAAACTATGGTGTGGCCGTGTATATATATATGTGTGTGTAGAAATTATGTGCTAACTATTTTGTTTAGAGTTTGGTTGTTATTGTTGTGAATGCTATGTTGATGATGGAAGTTGAATGATTTTGAAGAGGTTGTAGCTTGGTATGCATGATGTTAGCCGTGTATGTGCATGGTGATGTGGCCGTGTAGTTGTGGTGTGGCGTGGAGGAAAATAAGCCAATTTTATGTAGTGTTTTGATTATGGTTGTTGTGTATTTTATGTTGATAATAAAGCTTAATGATTTTCATGAAATTGTAGTAGTTGGAGGTTGGTGGTGAAAGTGTATGTAAATAAAATATGATGTTCTTGTATGCATGAAAGATAATGAGACTAGTATGATATTGTCGGAATATATATTATAAAGTTATTATTGTTTTATTGGAGTTGGAAGGTTTTGAAAGAAGTAGTAAGTTGGTTGAGTTGTTATAACGTATCTTGGATTGAAATTGGAAGTTGTTAGTATGGTTGTGATATTATGATTGATAGTTTGGCGGGTTGAATTCCCGATTGTTGTCGGTGAGAATTTGCCAAGATGATTTTTGGGAATGATGTATTTACGGGAAGTCTTTTGAAATTTCGGTAGCCAAATGTCATTTTAAGAATCCAATTCTAAATGCACTAATCAATGTTTGGTAAACATGACCAAATTGTAGATTTTGGCGAATTTGCAACTTGAAATCGGAGTGGCACAAGGCGGAAAAAGGTATGTAAGGCTTCACCTTCCCTTCTTGGCATGTCCTAGACATAATAGGCTTGAATACGAACCTCGGGGATGATCCTATTCCTAGAAGTCCGAGGTTGAAATTAACCTCTTTCATTCAAAGAATTGAATTAATTTTGCATAAAATGTTGGAAAGATGCCTAAACATCTAGAACTCGCACAAATATGACCCGACTACCTTAAAACCCTCATAAATGACGTCATGAAGTTTAAGATACATGATTTATGTTCGCCGCCTCATTTGACTCGAGGTGGGCCCACGCCCCCGCATTTTCTTTATTACTTCGTTTATCAAACGATAAGTGTTATAACTATGTTAATGAAAATGTTTCTATGATGAATATGATAACGATGATGTAAGGAAGAGAATAAGTCTATGACAAATGTAACAAGAATGATTCCATGCCCAAAAGTCTTAAGTCAAGAATCTAATGCGAGTGTGAAAGTGTTAAACTAGTCTTTGGTCTTTAATTTTATTCCTTGGTTATGATACTATTTTCTAAGCATTTCAAGCATATGAACTAACATTTATGATGTCCACATGTATATGAGATATGTATATGTATATGGGCTGCGGGGAAAGGGATACATGTATATGTGGGGAATGGGAAGGGAAACATGTTTCATTGCCACCTGGTCAGCTGGCTTATCATCCCGGACGCGGGATATATGGGCGAGCCGACGTATTTCGGCGCTATGTGGGCGAGCCGACGTTGTTCGGTGCTATGACACGACATGATATGCTATGACACGACATGATATGCTATGACACGACATGATATGCTATGACACGACATGATATGATATGATATGATATAATACTATAGGATATAATATGACATGCTATGATAAGAGACGCTATGATATGAGTTCTATTTTCTATGCCTACGAAAAGAAAACGTTTTCTTCTAAATGGAAAGACAAGCACGCATGGCATCGAGGCTTGAAGGGGTATTCCTATGTACGGTTATTTTATGGTTCCATTATATATATGACCCCGATATTGTTACTCTACGCTATGCTCTTTTTGTATTACTTTCCATGCCTTACATACTCGGTACATTATTCGTCCGATGTTCCTTCTTGTGGACGCCGCGTCCCATGCCGCGCGAGGTCGGCGGGTGGACGACTTGACCCCTTAGAAGCTCTATCGCAATATTATAAGCCGGCGCTCCGGTTGTTCGGAGCCTCGGTTCTTTGGTACTATTTTGTATATATGTATATATATTCGGGCACGGCAGTACGCGGCCCTTCCTATGTATATGTGTACAATGTGTTATGCCCCGTATCTTTACACTGGGACATTAGT
>NW_026715467.1:0-29776 GCF_029784015.1 Lycium ferocissimum | reverse complement strand
CTTTTTCTTTTTGTTGTGAAGTTGAAAATAAATGTAATGGCTGATTCCTTAGTCATTATTTTGTTAAATTATGATGCCTACAAGTTGGATACAACACATGCTCCACTCATGACATTGAGCACTCAATTAACTTTACACAAAATTTCAATATTTTGCCTCACCACTTTACATTGCCACAAGCCTCTTGGCGACCCCCTTGTTCCTCTTTTCTTCTTTCTTTTCAATTGTTTACAAGACAATCTTATGTGTGTTGAATGATTCATGCACCACCCTTTGTCTATTGTAATCATGCCAAGATGGACAGGCAATATTAAATGTGAAATGATCCCTCCACCATGTTATGTCCTCCTAAAACAATGTATACTTTCATAAAGTAGTGGATGCTCAAATATTCAATTGTATGCTTCAACTTTTTCTCCTCAAAATTTTCAGCCCTATGGCCGAATGTAACATGTAAGTTTCTTCCAATTTTAATTGTCCACAATATGTTGAAAATGTAATTGGATGAATCAACATTTAATTTCACACTTGTATGTCTTCCATTCGCCTTATTTTAGATGACTTGAGTCATCCTTTTTACCTTGGATGTTGAGGCTCTTGTTGGCTTATTATTGTCACCAATTTTTACTTAACACCACACTTAAGTAATTCCTAATCTCCAATAACATTTTTATACTAAGTAAATCCGAGGTTTCGTCTCACGTTGATTCTTTAGCTTAATCACTCGACGTATAAAATACGAGGTCTAAAATTCTTGTCAATTAAATAACCGAATCACCAATTATCGCAAGCTATAGATACCAAAATTAGACCACAAAAAGGGTGTTTTAGAGATATTAGGCATAAAAGTGCTAAACGACCAAACGGGTCGTTACACTTTGTAACGTCTCTTTTTATCATTTCGTAAATGAATCATAAAATAAATGACTTGAAATACGAAGGTAAGAGTGTCTGTCTTTTGAAAATTCTTACCAGCAAATTAATTTATAAGATCAGTGCTATCTATCAATCTATATTGCCCTTTATCAATTTTTTGTGCACAATATGTTCTTTTCATTTTCTTTTGGTTGGAAAAGAGCTAGTTACTTGCAGTCTTTCATAATAAGTTATTTGAAAATAAAAGATCATAATTTATTTGCATACTTTCATAATAAGTTATGCACACAATATGTTCATTTTCTTTAACTACCTTATTTTCCTACTTTATATATCTGGATAGTGTTGTGCCTTATAATTGACACTGTTATTTGAATGTAATCACCGAATGCCGGTGAATACACTCCTTCATATATATATATATCATTTTGATTCTCAATTTCTAATTGAACTTATGATTTTAGCTATTTGGAATCTCTCGGGTGCAGTTTTTGTATTGTTGTGTTTTTCCATTACTGCTTGTTTGCTTGTAAAGATTAGATTACCTCTGCTGCCCGACCCCTCTACTGCGACTTTTGCCGCGTTAGAAGTGCCTTTGGAGTTGTATCTTACCTTCAATTTAGTGTAATTTCTCCGTTTCTTCCCTTTAGCATTTTAGTTTCATGCAAGTATCCTCAGTTGTGACATTAACTATTTTCATGAGGTAATAGAGTTGGCTAAAATTTTCCAGGTATAACATCCCTTATGTGTCCTCAGCTAGTGGTGGTGACATAATCCTATATGTTGCTTCTTCTCGGTGAATTAGGAGGATGATTTGTGAATATAGCTTATATTGTTCCTGAAGCATAGGAGTTGGGTTTAAATATTTTGACTAGAGAATAAAGCTTAGGAGTTGGTAAAAATCAGGTTTTTATTCAAATATCTTATCGCTTCTTTACTTTTTGCAGCCAAGTGATGTAGATGGTGAACCTATATCACCCATGGACACAAGAAGATCATCCGGTGGTAGTAATCCTAGTGACAACTATTAAGTTCCTTGTATTGGATTAAATCTATGAAAATGTGATTGTGTGGTTAGAATGGATGTTAGAATGGCTGGAGTGAATATTGGGTTTAAATTTAGTTTGTAAGGCTAATGATCGTACTTTATGATGATATTTTTGTGTTGTTAAAATATGTTGATATTTCTTATAGTTAATATTCCTTTTTTAGGTTTGATTATGAGGTCTATAGGTTAATATGCCTTTTTAGATTTGAAATGAAGTTGGGGAGCCATTTCTTATGCTCAAAGTGGAGAGAAATGTGGTAAAGTTGAACCACATCGTGCCACGATGTTAAATGTGGTGCTTGGTGGGAGGCAACCTATAGCTTTCAAAACTCTTAGTCGTTTTTTGAAATTTTCTTTTTTAGAATAATTTATTATATTATTTTTTACTTATATACCAAGTTTGATGTTATTTGGAATCAATTGGACAGGTTTTAAGTGGTTGAAGTTGGTTAAAATAGTGCAAAACTTTTCTTGGTTAAAATAGTGCAAAAGTTTTCTTGCTTAAAATAGTGCAAAGTTCTCTGCTAGTTACATAGAGTGCAGGCACAAAGAAGTCCCAAAGTGTTTTGTGGTTTAGATGATTTGCCTTATTTTGGGTCCATGTAAGTGTTAGACCATTCACCTCTCTTATTTACTTCACTATAACTCCCAGTTCCCCGACCCCCACACCTCTCACGACCACCAGGTATACTTATCTTCTCTTCTCTTTATCTCCCTCTCCCTCGCTTTCTCTTTGCTGGCAGAATTTTATTTTCATCATTTCTATACTTGTGGTTTTTTTGTGTGGAATTTAGATAATAAATCGTGAGAATCTGGTGCTGTTGTTTGATCGTGATGAATATATGATTGTTGAACTATAATTCCCACTTTTTGGGAGGGTAACTCTATTATCCCATTGTCACAAAAAACTTGGTTAAAGTTATGCACGTAACCAGTTCGACAGATTGTCTGAAAGTCGATTTCATTCGCCATTGAAGTCTGGGTAACCGGGTGAAATTAGGAGATGTGTAGAAGTGCGTGTTGGGTAGTGCCGGTTGGTTTTAAAGTGTTCTGTTCAGATTTGACCAATTTGTAAGGAAATGGAAATTGGGGAGAGGAAAAGTGTTACATGGAGCAGTATGCTAATCTATAGCCATGAATTTTGAACTGCTGAAATGCATTCTTTTATTTGTTTTCTTGAGTTGAGCCTTTGATAAACATGATCTTCATTTTATTGTATGCTCAATGAATTCTTTCAGTAAACTGAATGGTCAATCACTGCGGGCGTTATTAATGTGATGGAATGTAATATCCATTATTGACCATATTGATCTTGATGTGAGTTCTTATTTTATACTAGGGAATTGGGATAAGAATTTCATGCTAGTTAAAACTAAAATTATGTGATGGAATGCGGGGGCTTGCAATCATCCACATTGTTCTGACCATATTGATCTTGATGGTTTTAAAGTCAATGTAATTGGTTAATTGAGAGGAAAAAGTAATCATTGCCATGGATACTTCGGATTATGTTGAGTTGAGCCTTTGAATTTGATGCAAGGAATTTCCATCGTGTTCGAGGCCAATTTGTAAGGAAATGGAAATTGGGGAGAGGGAAAATACCACACCAAGAAAGTGGAGATTGACACTTTGAAAAATATCATCGCGTGTTACACGATGGTTAGTCTATAGCCGAAAATCTCTTCTTTTATTTGTTTCTTGAGTTGAGCCTTTGATAAACATGATCTTCATTTTATTGTATGCTTAATTTGACACATTCACTAAAATATTTGGACTTCTTGTCCGTGCATAAACTATAGGTCTACTAAAATAATGTGATGGAATGTGAGGGCTCGATAAATCCCAATCAATGTGAGTAAATGTAAGGTTACCAAAGTAATCATTGGGATACTTCGGAGAGGAAATGTAAGTATGCTATGATTGTTACCACACCAAGAAATACAAGAGAGGAAGGTTAGAAACAAGAATTTACTTTTGACAATGATCTATATGTTGTATATCTCCATTTTTTGCACTTATTGCATGGAAATACAAGAGAGGAAAACTTGTCTTACTAGCTTGGCTAGGGTTGTCTTACATGATATCTATGTTTGCTGAGCAAAATCAACGCTAACCTTGTATGATTGTGCATAGAAAGTTAATATAAGGTTAATCAAGTTTCGTGTTTCAACGAACACGAGAACGTCACATCCTTGGCATGTCAAGTTTATTGTCTTGAAGGGCATGTACTAGCATTATTAAACTCGTGATGATTAGTATCACTCGTCATTCATCCGAGGTTGAAGTTACGCGTATGCATGAGATTTCAAAATGATTTATTAAAAAAACTTAGTAAACTCCACTTGTGTTTTTATGACTGTACATATTTTCAAACTCAAAACAAGTGAAATGAGTTATTTCACATTACATCCCGGTAATCGAGGAGTAGCTTTAAAGTGGAAAGGAGAAACATTTCAGCCTAATCTGAGCCTCATGATTTAAGATGTTATGCTTAGTATGTGTTCGCCAAGGGTCTCCCAGAAACAGCTTCTCTACCTCCCAAGGTAGGGGTAGGGTCTGCATACACTCTATCCTCCCCAAACTATACTTTGTGGAATTTCACTAGGTATGTTGTTGTTGCTTAGTATGTGTTCATTTCTTTTCTTTTTGTGGCCAAAATTTGTGTTCTCCTGGTCTTGTCAGACTTATTCATTTCCTGTTGGATTTCCAGGACTATAGTGTGTGAAATATTAAAGTTAATTTTTTGGAAGACTAATATCATAGATATTTAGAAGAGTTTCTAAAAAGTTGTATTGTAATATCTTTGATATTTATACTTATACTTAGGAAATGGCTAGAAATTCTAGACACTTAGATATTTGTAGAGGATAGAATTATCTAGTAGAATAATATCTAGATACTCTAGAGTAGTGTTATAAGACTAGCTAGATATTTTATAGATGTATCTATATTAGAACCATCCTTAGACAAGTATAAATAGGGGTGGTCTTGAACATTTTGGTGTGCAGGCTTGTAGTGTTCCCAAAGTACTCAGGCCACTTTATGAAACGTCCAAGATCCTTGCTCAGAAAATGACAATGACAGTAAGAAATTTCTTATGTTTGTGTCTCAACAAGTGGCTATTTTAATAAGTCAACTTACCTTAAGATATCTTGGCAGGCCTTCCGATACATAAGGCAGATAGCCCAAGAAACCAATAGAGAAATCTAATATGCTGGAGGTCAGCAACCTGCAGTTTTGAGGGCATTTAATCAGAGATTATGCAGGTAAAAACTCAGATGGTTGTCATGTACTACACTGTGCTAACAGTCAGAATCTAGCTTTTGGATTGATTTTCTTATATTAGTTTTAGCCTACAAGTCATGCGACTAGCTTGCTACTGGAAATCTTTCATTCTCAATATTTACTGCAGGGGACTCAATAATACAGTTAGTTGATTTATTGATGATGGTTGGACAAATATGGGTAGTGATGGTGTGGAGGATGTAACAATTGTCGTAAACTCATCAACAAGTAAATTCCTTGATGCACAATACAACATCACCAAAAAATTCATTCCACCGGAGCTGAAATCAGTTAAGTGAAGCCTATCTATTACGTTTCCTACAACTTCAATGTGTTATAAACTTTGGTTGTAGGAGAAACCTACGAATGGAGAAACTTCTAGCTTTTAATCACAAGCTTTTTCTGCTTTTCATAGTTTAGAGAATTTAAGATTATTTTGGTGCTTTGAAAAGTTAATAAGCACCTAGCATCTGAAAACTGCCATAAATATCTGGATTAGTTTCTTACCTTATTCTCATAGTTTACTACTGTTACTGTTTATGATACAGGATTCTCCCAGAGCAGCTCGGACTTTGGATTTAGCTTCAACTCTTGAGGCTAGAAATGGTGGGACACGACCCACTAGTGAAGTTGAAGGAAGCAATTACAATCATCATTCGATCTTGACAATTGCATTCCAGTTTGCTTTTGAGAATCACTATCGAGAAATGTATTCCAACGCTTGATATCCAAGTGACACTCGCACAAGTTATTCTAGATTTATGAAGGAAGCAGTAGTATGCTTCCTATAGAGATCGCTAGATTTATGCTCATCTTTACTGGGAAGTTTGACAGAGGATAAGAACCAAAGAAAGTGTTTGTTCACCTTGTTGTAGCGCTAAATGTAGACTAGAACTTGAAATGGAAGTATTAGGTAGGCCTGGTAGATTTTCTTGGTTTCGTTTTGCAAGATTGAATTGGGCAATGGGGATTATTTCATGTCATTGATTGGGATTATCTGTAAACTTATCTCTTAAAATAAGTTATCTTCGCAGTTAATTATAGACTTTTATTTTTCTGCAAATCGCATGTACTTTCTTTTTGTAATGAACCTCGTTATTAATAAAATTCGCCGCTAAGCTCCCTGTGCAGTGGTATATTAGTTGAAAAAATAACTGTTTATAGGCATTTCATCTCTTTTATTATATTGTATCATATGGTCTAGTATTTCAAAGAAAATTATGCTTGTGTGGTGTATAACTGATGGAGAAAACTCTAATTTTTATTTTGTTTAAATCGAGATGTGTCTGAATCTTTTAATTTATAACTACATATTTTTTGTAGCCAATAATTGCACTATTCAATTACGAAATTTAAGTTGTCAGCATTTGAAAACTATATATATATATATATATATATATATATATATATATATATGTGACAACCCATCGTGACTAAATTGTAGGTTGAGTAGGGAGACAAATATTACAATTGTCACTAATTGTTCGAACTATTAGTAACAAAAATTAAAGTCACAATTAAATATAAAATTCTGCGGCTAAAGTTTGCAATGATTAACCACAAATTCTAATTTATCGCTAATGTATCAACATAGTTTTTGCGACAAAAGTTTTTCGTCTCCAAATTTTAGTGGTATATTAGTTAAAAATATGTGTATAAGCATTTTATCTCTTTTATTATGTAATATGGTCTATGTCGCTTGTCAGTAGTATCGTCTAGCATTTTAAAGAAATTATGCTTGTGGGGTATATCTATTGATGGATAAAATTCTAATTTTTATTTTGTTTAGATTGAGATGTGTCTGAATCTTTTTCTTTATAACTACAATTTTTTTTTTTTGTAGCCAATAATTGTACTATTCAACTATGAAATTTAAGTCGTAGCCATTTCAAAGTTATATTTTTTGTGACAAAATTGCATTGTGACTAAATTGTGAGTTGAACAGAGACAAATAATACAATTGTCACTAATTGTTCGAACTATTAGTGACAAAAATTAAAGTCACAATTAAATATAAAATTATGTGGCCAAAGCTTACAATGGTTAACTACAAATTTTAATTTGTCACTAATGTATCAACATAGTTTTTGCAACAAAAGTTTTTCATCTAAAAAATTTAATTTATTTGAGGATGAAAATTAGTTTGTCATAAATTGGGTACATCATTAATGACAAAATGATGTGTCACTAATAACTTTAAATTCGTGGCTAATAGTACTCAATAAATGCCGCCAACTAGTTTTTTGGAGGGAAACTTTAGGGGACAAAACTTTGCTACGAATTTTTGTGTTTCGTCACTAAAAATATGTGCCTCATGTGTTTAAGGGAAAAATGGAACTTTTGACATGAAAAGTGAACATTTAGTGACGAATTTTGCGCCGTAGCTAGTATTTTCGTAGCTAAATATCATATTTCTTGTAGTGTAATTAGGACTGCTATCCTAATTCTTTTTGGACATATTCGTTTCCAGTTTTGTAGTGAAAGTTGTTCCGTTCGTTTCCTGTAATATGCATACTAATTCTCTGGAATTTTACTTCAAAGGGTAGCATTCTACTTCAAAGGGTGTTCTGCAATAGTACCCTAATTCTTTTGGGACAACAATTTTTGGTGTACGCTTGATATCTACGGTTCCTCAGTTTGTATCGATCTATAAACTCTTAACTCAATAGGATAGGACAATTTAGAGTTTGTGTTTACATTAATAGCTGGCTATGTTATGGCCTTTTTTTAATGACAACTCTTTCCTTTTTTAGTAGAAGTTAAAGTTAACAGTCTAAAGTCGTTCAATGTTTGAAGGATATTTTGGTCAATCAACATTTATATTCATGCTTTTAAAATAATACTAGTTTCTACGAACGTGCGTTGCATGTTAATAATTGAACGTTGTATTTAGTCGATTATAATTGCACGTACATATACATTCAATCAATAATTTTCTTTGAAGATTCATTTTTTTATTTCACGTGTCTCGCATGTGTAGCCGCTACCACTATTGTTAAATCTATATCTAAGAAAATTGAACTTTTAACACAATACATAATATATATGCCCCTAAGTACAAAATAATTACCCACCCATGGCCCCTTACTTTCATGTCCCAAAAACTACTATTTACCCGAATGCCCCCAAAATTATGATACCAATATGATATCGCCTTGTCTCTTATATAACATGATGGTATCACGTAGGACTTCTTTCATTTCTTCAAAAACACTCATCAAACCTATGAAACCCATATGACATCTATAATATACTGACACGGTATCATAGAGGATCACTCATTTATTCAAAACAAAGACTTTTCTTATATATATATATATATATATATATATATATATATATATATATATATATACCATCATATTAATACATACTAGTATACGTACCCGCGCGATGCGCGGATTGTTTCAAAGAGAAAAAGAGCAGAAAGAGATCATTGTAATAATCTTAGCTTTAAGTTCTGATCACGTTGAATAATGCTAACATATTAAGAAATTATACTGACACAACATCGTAACAACATGAATGAAGTTGAATTGCAAAAAATTTGAATTCACCTTAAATATCTTAGTGATGCCCACAATTCAATTTTCTAATTGCCTAATGCACCATCATCATGAGGTTTCCGAATCTACACAATTTGAAATAAGTTGGGTGTTCAATATTCTTGATTTCGAATGATGTATTTTCAAGCACTTATACCTATAAATAGAAATAAAAAACTATTTTACACCGTAATATAAACATATGAAAAACATCTTGTTCGTGACAAAAGATAATTGCTAGAAATAAAATAAAAATTTGACATTTAACCACATATACTTCTTCAAAATCACTAATGACTTCGAGTATTATATAATGCATCTGACTGGTCCTCGAAGTCATCAGGATTATAATTTTTCCACGTATCAACGCCACCTATATTCTAAATCAAGCCCTCATCTAACCAAATTATATAATAAAAATTTAACTTAAGGATTTTAAAACATAAAAAGGACTAAATGTTTTACTTTCCAAAATTTTGCAATGTGTATACCTTTGGTATCTCTTTGTCCATCCGATCAACACAAACCTTTAAGACATATATTGGTGTTTTATATATATATATAATCAATCTTATTATCGACTAACATCTTTCTATGGTATATATAGTTGTTGCTTCATTACTGATCATTTCTTCAAACAATATAATGATGCAATTCAAACTTGATAATTATTGTGGACGTACTCCAAAGGATGAAGGAACCTCTCAAAAACAATATTGTTCATTGTCTAAGTTCCAAAGGGATTTTTGAAAGTAAATAATATCCCCATCTGCTAGCCACAAAGCTAGAATAAAGCATAAAAAATTTTATTGCTAAAAGATCAAAGAAACAAAAAATATTGAAAGAAATCGACTACACAAACAAATACATAAGACCCCAAAAGTGGCTACTGTCAATTAATTGTACATACTTGACAGCCACGAAATCTCAGCTTTCTGTCTATATGTTCACACATCACATTGGGTTAGAAATTTATTTCAGCTCCTCAATTTTAATATAGACAGTGCGTTACGCGAATATTATTAGAAACAAATAACCGTATCACAATATGATCTTGCTCGTTTGAGCATATTAAATTAGTTGTTATATCCACTTATCACATGCCATAGTGATTTTAATATATTATTTTAAATAACAACACTTTTCAAAATTAAAATAAAAACCACAGTCATCAAAGGACTTTTTGAAGATATTTAGTACTAAATAATTCACTATTACATGTATGCAATATGTATACACTTATAGAGAATTGACTCAAAGAAACATGGTTGGACTATAGCTTTCATTTTCTCAAAAAATATATATATATATATATATATATATATATATAAAATATTAAGTGTCCTATTTTTCTCTCCTACAATTAGCTTGTACATGAAAGACCTTAAGACTACCCAACTATACAGAAACTATAAACTGAAAAATCATTATAAATTCCGGTCTTGCATTCATATCAATTACCAATGACTAAATATAAACGGAAAGAACTAACTACAGTGTAAATAAATATTTAAGCCAATAGGAATTACTGCATTCTTTGGTCATAGTACTTTCTACCTTTAGAAACCCCATACTAAAAAAATAAAGATGAAGCTTTTTTACCATTTTGAGATATTACCAACACATTGTGTGGAGGTAAAGATCCTCAATTCGCCAGCTATTTAATTATCAATAGCAATCTAGAGAACCCTCAGAGTAAAATATGTGAAAGCATAGAAGACTTAAAAGAAAAAGTATATTTTTCATGTTACCAACCCATGTCCACACTTTCTTTTATTCACATCACAAAAACAATGTCAATCCAAAGTTTAACCAATTATCATAAGTATAAAATTCCACAGTATACAACTTTCTACTTTTTTCACTTTTGTTAATTTCCCTTGCAAATCATTGCTTCTTCTTATTTATCAACTGCCAAAAATGCTGCTAGAATGGTGATCATCAAGCTTGTAGAATGGCAATATGCAGAGATCAGAATGCCACTGATCCAAGAAAATGACATCACTGTACCGGTCATGTATTGTGTTCCAAAATATTATATTTCTGACTACAAAATTATGTACATGTCACTGTTTTTTCACTTCCATTAATAAGATAAAGATAAGAGTAATTAACAGTGGGTTTTGGGCCCTCAAAAGGATTCAAGTGCAAGACACATTGTTCCTAAAGAAGTTGCCATAAAGCATTGAACCTACACTGAAGAATTAGTCACAACCCTTTAGCATGCTTGAAGCAAATAATAGAATACTACATAGCACAGAAAGACAATGGAATAATTTTGAATTTTAAGTATTGAATCTTTTCTCTTAAATTAAATATTTTTTAAGTTGTAATCAGCTTTTACATTTTAAATATACTTAGTATTTTAATTTTTCAATAGTACAGTATTCTAACAGAGGTTAATTTGGTTGGTCCTTTGTTATGTTTTGAAGCATAATATACTTAATGATAAATTAGTAAATATAGTAACTGCAGTCCGGGCCATTTTCGCACCTTGATTATGATTTTCATTCTTCAGATTTTCCGTAAGACTTATGAGTTAATTTTGCAGTAATTAATTTGTACAGAAAGATAAAATTAACCAAAAAACTTATCGAACAACGGTTATTCAAATTCATGCAATAGAGTTTATATTTCTAAACATGCATGTGCATATCAGATAAGAATCTAGCACGCATATAAAATCTAGCAAAAAACTACAAACATAGCAGCATAAGACAGTGTGAAATGAAAATAAGACAACTAAAATTTGTTGCCTGCCCCCGCAAATTAACACATTCGTGGTTGAAAAAACAGAAAAAACACAAATAACATTCGAGATGACCATTTCCCTGATTCTTTGTAGTGAGAAAATTGAAACCCAACAATAGAGAACCAAAAACAAATGACATGAAAATAAAAAGAAATCAGAAAAAAGAATGAGGAAGAAGAAGAACATACCGGAAAATCAAGAGCAACAACACAGACGGAGAGTATGTGTGTGAACAATGAAAATAAAGTGGCGTGGATTTTGTTACTATTGTACATGCACTAAAAGGAGTAATGAAGATGCCAATTTACCCATATCTGCTGATCGTGCAAAGGGAAATGGGAAAATGGGAACGTGGTGCAGATGTGGGTAGTTTAGATTAGTTATCCTTTTCTTTTATGTTTTCTTTTTAAAGATAAAAAGTGTTTTTACCTTTAAATAAATTTCCAGCCGAAATGTATATATAAAGTTGGACTGAGTCAAACGTAAGTTTTAAAAAATTTATATCTAAATTCAAATGGATAAATAAATTAACTTAATCACTCTCAATTTAAAATTTAAAATTCAGAATTGAAAGGTTTAATTGGTGTTTATTCTACTTTTATTATAATTAATTATGGTTTGTTTTAAAATAAAAAGCATAAAGTCACTAAACAACGATGACAACAACTGCATAGTATTCCTTCAATTATTTGCAATTTGAAGGATTTTAACAGTCTTAATTATTTTTAAATTAAGAAACAATAACTAATGTAGCAAGAACAGTTATTAATTTTAAATTAAAAATCTAATTAGTACATATTTAAAAAAAAAAGTAAAAAAACATTGTGTTTTATTTGGATTAGTACATATTTAAAAAATAACAGTAAAAAAGAACAAACAAAACCTTGTGTTTTAGTTGCCACAAAAAAATCGGAGTGAAAGAACGTGGTATTTGTTCGCCGCGTCAACTACTTTGTTACGGGTGTCGAAATTATCCTTTTAGGGTTTACTTTATTCTAAAGCTATAAAGAAGGAAAATAAAAACATGTTTTATAGAATTGTTAAAATTTTTAAAGGCTTAAAAGATTTACTTGATCATCCATAGATATTTATTCAAGTAAACGCATATATTCGTATAGACAAATATATTCCACAAAAAACCAAAATAGGTGCAAATTATACGATTACCTAAATTTGGGGTAAGCAAACATTAACAAAAGATGATAACTATACTCATTTTATACGGAGCACTTAACAATGAAACAACTCATTTTTAATCTGTTTTTCTTTTTAACATTCTCTTAATTATTTTTAAATTCAATAACAATAATTAGTAACTAACTCTATTAACTAATTAACCATTTTTGTCTTAAAACTACCACGTGTCATTATGCTACGTTGCAGCTTGTCAAAATCCTAGGGCAAACTATCCTCTTTTTAATAATAATATAGATATTGTGATGGTATCATGCAGGACTGCTTCAGTCTTCAATGGAACACTGCTCAATCCTCCATGATACCATTGTGGTATATGTCATATACTGAGATGGTATCATGGAGGACTATTTTAGTCCTTCAATGGGACACTCTCTTTCCTCCATGATACCATTGTGGTATATAAATATACTGAGATGTATCATGAAGGAAGGGTTTTATGCGAGGCGGTACTCTAGTAAATATTTTTTGGCTGGACTAGTTAGAAGCAAATATAGTTTAGGAGAGGGTATGGACGGCCAATAATTTTCTCTCCAATAGGCATTTTGCGTTGTTTTTTCAAATATAAACTATTAATATGTTTGATGTAAACATTGAAAAATGGTATCGGGAACACTCAAAAATGGTATGTCTTACATGTATATCTCATAAAATTCTACGAAAAAAGTTGCCACTATTTTAATGTTGAAATCTCTTATGCATCCATTTGTTTTGCCTTTTGTTATTAGCAATATCATTTAGCACTCTCGTAGTTTCTTACTCTTCGTTGTGCATTACCATATATTGAACATTTGTGTTGTATCGTGCTATTCTGTCACCATACTTTTTGTATCTGCTCCGAATTACTTTTATGTTACTTTCACTTTTCTCTCTCTTCTTTTCTTATATTTTCCTTCTTTTTGGGGCGAAGTCTTTTGAAAACAGTCTCTCTTTCTGGCAAAGTGGGATATGGTCCGAAAGACATCCTATCCTCCCAGACCCCACTTGTAGAATCACATTGGACATGTTGTTGTTGTTGTTGTTGTTTATCTCTTATGCATCCAAAGGTTGATATAAAATCCCTCTCAAAATAGTTCACAAGTGATGAATAATATGTACCACAAGGATCATCACATAGACGAATTCATATTATCCTTGGTTCACTCATTTAAATGTCAAAGAGACCATATATCATTACAAACCAATGGATTTCAATTGTCATCAAAAGATTAAGTCTCTCACAAATAAATTTCATTAAATTATAGTTTGTTTGGTCAAGTTTTTAAAATCAGTTTATTTTGAAAAGTGTTGTTCAAAACATTATTTTAGGTAAGAAGTAATTTGTGTTTGGTAAATTAATTTAAAAAATACTTTTGAGTAACAATTAGTGTTTGATCAAACTTTTAAAAAGTGTATTTCTCAAAAGTAGTTTTCAGAAAAGTACTTTTGGGGAAAGCCTATTTTTTTTTAGCTTATGAAAAACAGATACTCCCAAAAACACTTATTTTCTCCACCAAAGCTTGGTCAAATTCGTGCTTTTTTAAATAATAATAAGTATTTTTGGCCTCCCAAAGACTTGGTCAAATAGGTTATTAACTCGCTGGATATCCTAACTCACTTGTTCTTCGTTTGATAATACGTTAGCAATATGAGCGAGTAACACATGACAAAGAATTAGTTTTGTTCATATATAACGCTTAAAAGAATTTATCAAAATTATCTTGTTCTTTTAAAAAAAAAAAATCTTTTTTTTATTACATAGGGGGTAAGGGAAGGGGATTATAACGTGGGGATTCGAATGCTCACCAACAAAGTGAGAGTTCAGATAAATGAACCAAATTAGTATCTTTCTTTATCTTTTTAAAGAAAGAATAAAAGCTTTAAAATGTATAACTTTGTTGAGACCGTAGAGTCATCAATTAATCAGAATCCATACCCTTATTTAGGAATTGTTCCTATTATTTAAATCAAATAATCTTCTCCACATACTTGCTCCTCAGCCTACGAGGTATTAGTAGCAATAAGTGAATGATTACCACGTTAAACAAAAAAAAGTGAATAATTACCAAAATAATATAAGCATGTGCATAACTCCAATATTTTCAAAATAATAGACTCCTAAATTTTATTAAGAGAAGTATAAAAACAGTAACAGTTTAAAGGAAACATGAGAAATTATCATAGACGTCTTAAAGTATGATATTTTGATATACCCTTGAATATATGTTTATCTTCATGAATAGAAAATAAAGAATGAAAGAATCTACATTGAGAATCTTGAAAAAATCCATTTTAACCGCCGGAGAGTTCGCACTCAATTATCTTCATCTTCCTAAATCCTCCTTTTAATTCTTTTAAGGAGAAAGAAGAGTCCTAGTCTAGCTTAACTTTAAAAAAGATAAGCCAAGCATGCTTAGAATTAAGATTCTATATTTTCATTGAACTCAACGTCCAAATATTAAAAAACTTTCAAATATTACAATTTTATCCTAACATATAATTTGTTCCGTTTCTCTTAAAAAAATGGTCTCATATTACCAAATAATTTTTTATGTCGGAATTAAGATATACCCACAGATCAACTTCTAATTGCTAACACACTTCAAGGCAAATAAGTTTACTAAAAGGGTATAACAATCGTTAAATATATTAAAGCTATTTTGATCAACCAACATTTGTATTCATGCTTTTATAATAATATAGATAGATAGATATATACCCAATTTATCCCGTTTTTAATCTAATGAACCAAACTTCTATCAATGGAAATATATTCACCAAATAATTTCATAATTATATATAGCTGTGGAATAATTTGTTCCTCAAACTGACAACCTCGGAATGTATATAAGTTAAAATGACAAAAGGGCGTAACAATCGGCCCCTAAAATCTAGGTTCTTCTTTGTTTCCAAATCCGGACTTTTCTCATCGCTGATTCACTTGAGGATCTGAAACTTGTTGCCGTTGATAGCATCTACCGTTGGTGAATTTCCCATAGGTGAATCGTAATGTGTTTATTCTACATAAGCTTGATTCCATCGGGCTCCGATGATTGACGAATCTGATGTTGAAGCTCCCTAATGCTGGTCTCCCAGGTAACTTCTTTCTGCTTCCTTTTCTGTGTGCAAAATCTTCTTCTGTGTTGTTGTTGACAACGATTGCCTATTCACCTAGATCATATATCTAAGTTGAGGAAAAGACATTTACTACAACAACAACACATACCAACCGAATCCATCACAACAGTGGGGTACGGGGAGGGGTAAGATGTGTATCTTTTACCCCTACCTTTACGCAGAGAGAGGTAGTTTCCGATAGACGCTACCAAAAGAAATATAATCAATGCAGGATTGTAAGAGATATACGACATCAAAATATCACGATACAGAACAAATAGAGCAACATATAGTAATTTAACACACATAAGGATAATGATCTACGCGATACAAAAATAATACCACTATGAAAAGGAGAGAGAGGATGGAAAGTCTAACCCCCTACCTCCCTCACACACAGCGCGACGAAACTCAACTATCTACTAATCTTTTATCCTAATTCTCGACCTCCGAAGCTTCGTACTAAGGTCATGTCCCCAGTCAGATGAAGGAAAAGACATTTACTATTTAACAAATAATGCTTCCTGTTGTACTATGAAAACTTTGAAGATCTAGATGCAATTTTATAGTCAGGGTAGACACACTCAATTGATAAGAAACAATAAGACAGACTGTGAAATATACAAGTCTACCCACGATACACAGTGGCAGATCCAACCATGTGTTCACGATTCAACAGAACCTAATATTTTATGGTCAAATTTTATATATGTGTACCAAAAATAAATATATATACAAATAGTCATATACATTTTTTAATCCAATAGTACTCTCTTAACTCAGAATTCACAATATTAAATACGTAGTGTCTAACTTGTGAATTCATCACTGATAATACGTACAAAAATCTATAAAAGCCAGTGTCAAATCCACACTGTGAATTCACGCTATACATGTGCGAAAACAAGTACGTGCAAATAAAAAGAGTCATATTTACATTTTTGAATCCACTACGTACTCTCTTAACTCAAAATACAGGTTGAACCACAATCGGTCTAATTTCCAACTCTGCCTCTAATGATACGCACAAAAATCTGTAGAAGCCAGTGTTGAATCCACACTGTGAATTCACAATATACATATGTGAAAGACAATTATAGATAAAAAGAAGGGAAAATTTCAAAAATATATAATTTTCTCACTTACATTGCAAAAAAATAGTCCAAAACTTACATTGCAAAGCTTTGGCCCAAAAACACTTTTATACAGTGTTATACACTTATATACAAAAGATAGGTACATTATGTATATAGGTGTATAATGTGTAGGTATATACACTAAAAATATTATTATAAAATATTATACATGAAAATACACACTTATACGTATTTATACACAATTAAACAATATTGTATAAATGGGTATAAACATAGATCTGGATTGGTTTTGAATAAGAATTGCACTTTTATACAAGACAGATACATTATGTACATAGGGGTATAAAAATGTATAATAGTGTATAAGAGGTGTGTATACATCCATATACTACTATTATACAATATTATGCACTATTACACAAAAACTAACTCCAACACCACCAACGATGGAGCAGAAGGAGACACCAGCATTGCCGGAGTTTCGTTCGCCGGCGAACTCCAACATCACCACCAGATCTGAGAGAGAGAGCGAGCGAGAGAAATTTTCGGCGAAAACCACCAGCCACGCCCTTACGAGAGAGAGAGAGAGAGAGAGAGAGAATTTTCGGTGGTGCCAACACCCACACCACGGCGGCCCGACCCACACCACCACCGGACAGCTAGACAAACTCTCTCTCTCTCGACCTTTCCGGTGGTGCCGGCCCGGCGGTGACGGAGTTAGTAGGGGCGAAGAGAGAGAGAGAGAGAGAGAGAGAGAGAGAGGAGGAGGGAGTGGGTGCAGAGAGAAAGAGAGAGAGGGGGAGGGGGAGGAGGAGGAGGGGGGGGGGGCTGGGTCATTTTTGTAAGATTTTAAAAGGCGGGTCAATTTTAGTAGCAGTGTTACCCTAATCAACCTATAGTGTAATTATTCCTAAAAGAATTAGCTTTAATATTCCATTGGGTCCAACGGGGAATTAAAAGCAAATGGTAAAATCAATTCGAGTGGCTGAAAAGTAAAACATTTTAGAAATTTGCATTCACGGGGACAACATGGCCCCATATTTCATTTCTTATGTCTATAATTTAATCTAAGTAGTAGTATATAACGCATAAGAGTGAAATTAACCAATGCACGGAAATCAAAAGCATCCTTTTTTCTGGTTGTTGTTTTGCTTTTTTAGGGAAAAAGTTATAACCGTGATACCTCTATTTCCCTCCCCTTCTATAATATGTTTAAGCAAAGTTCCATATCAGTTTCAGTTGCTGTCTTCCAAAGTAGTCCTTTTTCATGATGAAAGACGTGAGCATAATTTATTAATGCTTGTGCTAAGAGTGAACTACTTAATTCATATGAGCATAAACTCTTGGTGAAATTTAATTTCACTTACATTCGAGACTATGGATTCAAAGTCAAGAGACTACATACTGAATTGAAAAATCTAAAGCTAGTTCATTTTATATACGTTCGAGACTATGGATTCAGAGTAAAGAGAGTACGCACTGAGTTTGATTTCAATAAAGCTAAGTGAAATTACATTCGATACTATGGATACAGAGTCAAGAGATTACGTACTGAGTTTATGCTCTTATAATTCACTTTTAACACACATATTAACAAATGTCAAATTATGGTCAGGTCTTTCATCATGTAAAAATGACTATTGAAGATAGCAAACTGAAACTGATATGGAACTTCGCTTAAACATGCCGAAGAAAGTGAGGAAAGTAGAGGTATCACGTTTATAATTTTTTTCCCTGAAAGAGAAAAACAACAACCAGCAAAAGGTTGCTTTTGGATTTTCATGGATGCTTAATTTCACTCTCATGCTTTATATACCACTTCTTAGATTAAATCGTAAACGAAAAATGGGGCCACATTGTCCATGTGAATGCAAATTTCTAAAACATTTTACTTTTTAGCCATTGGATCGAGTTTATCATTTGCTTTTAATTCTCCCGTTGGACCCACTGGAATATATATATATATCTAAGTTACAATAAAGAAGCATCCTATAGAGATCTCGTGTTCAAGCTTTTGAAAACTCTAGTGGGTCCAAAAAGGAATTAAAAGCAAATGGTAAACTCAATTTCTAGTGTCTGAAAAGTGAAAAGTTTAACAAATTTGCATTCACGGAGATAAATTTATAAAATTTTTCACTTTTCAGCACTAAAAATTGAGTTTACCATTTGCTTTTAATTACCCTTAGACCCACTCAAATACCTCCATATATATATGTGTGTGTGTATATATATGTGCGTGTGGAGGTATTCTATTTTACAACTAAGAAATATCCAGTAGAAATCTTGTGCTCATGCTTTTAAAAAGTACATTTGGTAGAGAACGCTTTATTCCTTCCTCCAGATAAGACTTTTGAAAAGTACATTTGGTAGAGAACACTTTATTCCTTCCTCCAGGTGAGACTTTCGGGCATAATTTTGGATTAATCATGCCTTAAAATGAGTACATAAGACTGACATTGTTCAAGTGCGTGTATTAAGAATCAAAATTGTTAATAAATCTTTAAATTCTTCTAGCTTATGCATATTGCAAAGTATGCCGGTAACGGGTCGTTATAGAACTTTTGACCCATTTACCCCTGTTGACCCTTCCCCGAGTCCTATTAGTATGATTTTGACCTGCGAGGATTAGTGATACGGTTCCCGAGGTGATTGGGCGAGATTTATGATGTCTTTTGTGAAATAGAGCCTTAAAGTGAAAGGCGTTTGATCAATAGTTGACTTTTGAATAAATGAACTTTTTTCAAAAATTCGTCGATTCCGAGAGGTCCGGATGGTCGATTATGATTTAGCGAATTGTTCAGTTCGGTTCTGAGGCACTCGGGAGAGTTTTGGGTTATTGGTTGGAAAGTTGGTCTTTGGCCATTGGGTGTTGACCCGATCAAATAGACTTCCGTTGGGAATTTCGAGACCACGAGTGAGTCCGTAGCATGCTTTTATGTATGGTTGCATGTCTGGTTTGGATCTGGAAGGTCTCGAGTGATTCTCGGATTTTGGAATTGAGACTGTTAAAACTAGAATTTTTTTGGTGTCTGGTGTCTGCCGTAGCGCACCACGCGCCGTGTAGCGACCGCCCACGGCCGGGAGCTCCGGTATGCTATAGCGAGTGTGTTTGGTTTGTGGTGGGTCACCAAAGCGGACTAGGATCCGCTGTGGCGGATGCGTGATACCGAAGGGTGACCGCTGGCGCGGGCCCCGCTGTAGCGGACTCGTGACCGCTGCAGCGGGTGACGGGACCAGAATCCTATTTAATTGCCTAGTTAAAACCCTTTATTTCCCATCCTTTCATTTATTGTTCCTAAGCATCTTTGAGGGGATTTGAGGAGGGTCTTGGCTGATTTTTCTTATGGGTAAGTTCCCTAACCTGGAATTCATTCCTTTACCTAAGCTTGAATCCATGCTAGAAATTCCCTAGAACTTAAGAAGAAGGATGGGTTTTGATGTCTATTTCATTATTTGAGTTTTAGTCCTTCTAAATGAGATTTGTTGGTGGCTTTGACTAATCTAAGCATGGAATTTAATGAATTAGTGACTAATAGGCTTGAATCTTCCATTTTTGTTGATGAATTGAAGGTTTGCAAGTTAAGGTTTATGCCCAAATTGGGGGTTTTGACTTGAATGATGAAATTGGCCTATTATTGAGTTAATCTAGCAATTGAAGAGTAGAATTGCACTTCTAGAACGTTGCGTTATTGATTTCACCTTTTAAATACCCGTTTTGCTTTTGTGGGCCCGTTTTCCCCTTTTCCTATCGTTGATTTTGACTCGAAAGATAGCTTAGCAATATGGGTATCGTTTCTTCTTATTTCTAACTTAGAATTTGATTATGGATAGACTGTGAGTACTTGGAGGCTCTCCGAAAAGGAAAGGCGAAAGTGTGATTGTTGCTACCAGGTATGTCACAACCCAACCGGAGGCCATGATGGGCACCCGGAACTACCCTACCGAGCACCTATTAGCATACTCTCATAATCACATCTAGGTGAGCCACATGACTAAATCATAATTACCATGAACCAAATGACACAAGTTCCATCGAACATAGACACATTCATATAAACATCATTAATTATGCCCATATATACAAGCAGACAAGACCATCAAAAGGGATATACAAAATGCGAACCGATAAGGCTACGGGATACCTAGCTATACACATCTGTCTATGAGCCTCTACATGGAGTATGTAATATCATAAAGACAGGACAGGATCCCGCCATGCCCAAGTATGTACACAAAAAGAATAATGCCACTACTGTAGCTCCGGATCAAATGGAGCACCGCTATGCAAACCACCGCCAAGCAACCGTGGATCCGGTCCTCCCGTTCCACTCGCGAGCATGAACGCAGTGTCCATAAACAAAAGGACGTTAGTACGAACAATGTACTGAGTATGTAAAGCATGAATAGTAACATGATAAAAGCATGAAAAATAACGTAAGATAAAAGAACCATTTATACCTCGTAATACCCTTTAAGATGATCGTTATGCTTACTTAACCTTTATCTAAAGGAAACATCTTATACATATACTTATACAATACTATACCCGGCCATATAGGCTCGATGTCGCTCATACTCCGGCCATAATAAGGCTCTCAGTGATTGTCCGTACCCGACCATAACAAGGCGTTCGTGTTATCCATACCCAATCGGCAAAGGTGCGCGCGCAATAGATATCATACCCGACCATAAGCTCGGTGTCACAAAATAGCTATATACATATATGACGTACATGAGTATCCAAAGAAACATTACAACTCTAATAGGTGACATAAAGTTGGTAAACCCCGATTTCTATTATGGAATCGCCATCATCATCATCATTATCATCATCACTAGCGAAGGACTTTTATCAATAATAACTTAAGAATCTTGAAAGCTACGAGCTTCTAGCATTTTCTAGGAATAGAACATTACAGACATCTTAGATGGATTCACAATAAGGAAATCATGCCTTTATAAAGAAAGGGTTAGCCTTAACATACCTTCACATCTTCTTATTTACTTAACGTTCTTCTCCAAAGTCCGCAAAATCTACATTCAAGAGAATTCATACTAAGATTAGGTCTTAAAAACACTATTAAGTTCAAACTACTATAATTGACGGGTCAACGAAATTTGGGCAGCACTTCCCCTATTTTATCGACTTCCACCATATTACAAAACAACTCCCAAACAAAAATACCAACATACACAATATCATAATCAAGAAGTTATATTCAATTTAATCTCAAATTTGCCCAAAATCCCTTTTTAAGTTCATCTCATAGTTATCTTCTTCACTTCAATACTTTATAACTTCTCCACTTTAATTCTTTTCCTTTCCAAGGGTTACTAAACCTTTTCATCAACTCAATCATGTAAATAAGATGGAAAACATGCCTTATAGTAGGAAAAACTTCACCTTACTCAACTCTTTCCAAGATCAAGTTCATCACAACTTTGGAGAGAAACAAGAACAATCACCTTCCATGGATTATCTTTGATGTTTTGATGTCGATCTTCTCTCTTGATGATATGGAAGGGTTTGAAGTGTTATGGAACATTCAATAACTCTCTATAAGTGTGGGGAAATTAGTGTGGGAGTTTGAGACGAAAATGGGGTCTTTTGGGATTTAAAAAGATGGCAAAGTGCCGCCTCTCCCTCCCCCCGCATCAACTGCGCATGGAGACGCGGCTCAAGATATGGGATACGCGGCCGCATCTCCCATCCTCTCCATGGGTTGGAGGTTGGGAAGTGGGGGCTGCCAATTTGTTGAGTTTGCTGCCCATATTCGGCCCAAAGATACTAAGTATGCAGCCGCATATAGCCCCATTTTCCCCGATTTCGCTTTGTAAACGCGTTCTTTCGATTCATTTGACCGCCAATCCTTATGGAACCTTCTTGGCACTTTTATAAAACTTCATTAACCATCTAAGGGGCCCTATATCTCTCCCTCAAGGCATTACTAAAAATGTATAACTCAAATGATACGAAATCTTCCCAAAACATGACTCAAATTCCAAATTCCTTCAACGAACTTAATTTCACCGATTCATTTGACTCCAAACCTTAAGGTACACACTTAAAGTTATCAAATACACTCTTAATCTTATAAAGGCTTCATGTCCACTTTAGGCTTGCGTTAGTCTACTCATAATGCAAACGACACGAAATTTCCATGATGTAACATCTCTCCCCCTTAAGAACATTCGTCCGAATGTTAGATTCTTAGGGATTCTACAAAAATTTCGCAGCTTCCCCGTAATATTCCTCTACCATCTTGTCATAGCAACCCAATATATATATATATATATATATATATCGCCTCACTGACATGAAACAACAACAACAATAATGGCCACACACGACCAACAAGAATCATCAAAAGGAAGATACATACCCGAAGGACAATGGTGCCTTTGTCCGAACCTTCTCCGGGAGTGGAAACAAATGTGGCTACCAAACTTCATATCTTCCTCTACCTTTCCTAAGTCATTTCTTCTCTATTATTGTTTCTCCATAGAACTTTAACTGAAACTACATCTTTGGTTCTCGAGAATCCAAACTTGCCTATCTAGATAGCAAGAATTGGAACTTTATTCGTAGGATAATTTCTGACCTCGTACATCATCCACAAGTACAATTCTGGAAGGATCTCCAACGCACTTACGAAGCATCGATACATGGAAAACTGGATGGACTGACTCCAAATCTGAAGGTAGATCTAAATCATAAGCCAATTCGGCCTACTACTTGCACATAATCTCATAAGGCCCAATATACCGAGGGCTAAGCTTCTGTCTTTTTTACCAAATCTCATCACGCCTTTTATTGGCGATGCCTTCAAGAATACCCAATATTCACTTGAAACTCCAAGTCTCGTCAAGTGATTATTTGCATAAGATTTCTAACTATCAATTGTTAATAATCGATCTCTAAATAAGTTTGACCTTTTCCATGGCTTGCCGATCAAATCTCAGTCCTATTAACTTAGTTTCAATCCTTCAACCACCCAATCAAGTGATCTACACTTGCGCCCATATAAAGACGGGACATTCGATGCCGTAACGATAACTATTGTTATAGCGAACCTCTACAAGAGGTAAGTGATCATCCCAACTAACTCCAAAATCTAACACACATGCCCGTAACATCCCCAAAGAGTCCGAATGGTACGCTCAACTTGTCCATCACTCCGTGGATGAAATGCTATACTAAGACTCACCGAGTCTCTAAACCTTCTGTAAGGAAGTCCATAAATTAGGACTTATCAAATAATAGATACCTAATACCATGGAGTCGTACTATTTCTTTGATATAAAGCTTTGCATAATCTTCAGCTGCGTATGTAGTTTTAACTGGTAGAAATAAGCTGACTTCGTAAGTCTATCCACAACTACCCATATAGAATCATACTTACACTAAGAACGGGGCAAGCCTGTAATGAAATCCATATTAATCACTTCCTATTTCCAAGTCACAATTTCCATAACTTGCAACAATCCCACAGGCTTCTGATGCTCAATCTTTACTTGCTGACAATAGATATCGAGTCGCGACTGCAATTTATTTCTTCATTCCGTCCCACCAATATATGGATTTAAGATCATGATACATTTTTGTTGCTTTGATGAATAGAATAACAAAATGAACAATGGGCTTCCCCCAAATCCGGTGACGTAATCCCGCAACATCAGAACACACAACCGCTCGACATCCGA
Organism: Lycium ferocissimum; assembly: GCF_029784015.1. Classification (NCBI taxonomy): domain Eukaryota; kingdom Viridiplantae; phylum Streptophyta; class Magnoliopsida; order Solanales; family Solanaceae; genus Lycium; species Lycium ferocissimum. Next base: position 5,179 of record NW_026715467.1, on the reverse strand, counting down.
GAACTCCATCTCAGCGTAAATCTCAAAGGATGACTTTTTCTTCTGAGGAAGTGTATCTCTGTAATGAAACAACATGGGATCTTCATACTGGCGCTCTTTCACCTCAACTACCAAGGACGAAACAAACTCGAATTTCGAATGGTAACTCCCATATTGCTCGAGTCCATTAACCGAACTCCTAGGCTAGCTAACCGCCGAAGCTCACTAGCTAACTCTCTCTTCTCTAACTGAATATCACATAAGCTACCTATAGATCTACCGCTAAGACATCAGCTACGACGTTCGCTTTCCCTAGATGATACAGAATGCTAACATCATAATCTTTCAACAGTTCCAACCATTGCCTTTTGTCACGACCCAACTAGGGGCCATGACGGGTACTCTGAAGCCGACTACCGAGTACCACTTATCATGCCGACAATCGTACTCAACTCCGGGCATATATCAATATCATTCTTAACACAAACTTATCATAAAACAATCAATATCACTCTTAACACAAACTTATCATAAAACAATATCCAGACTTCTATATATAAACATAGGCCCATAAGACTACAAAAATAATGTACAAAATCTACAATAAAAGGGCCACATAGCATCTACAACCCACACGTATGCATCTACGAGCCTCTAATTGGAATACTGGAATCCTAATGGATTTACAATCGTTATGCCCCATATCCGCACACAAAAGAATATACCAACGGGTCACCTCCGAGTAATGGGGGTGCTCCCGTGATCGCCGACTAAGCTCCTAAGCGTCCGCACCATCTCCTCGTCTACCGCGGGTACGAACACAACATCGATAAAAGAAAATGACGTCGCACGAATACGACCGAGTATGTAAGGCATATACGAAACATAATAAGGAAATATAGGAAACATAGGAGGAACAAATAATCAGAATCGCCCGCTCTTACGGAATCATACATGCTCACTTTTACCTTTAGAACATATCACATATGCGTTTAAAACCGTTCGAATCAAATGCATCATTAGCCCGCGTCCGGGGTAATCTTGTTACACTGCCCACTAGTGGTGTCTGCCCATGCCATATAGACATGGTGTAGTAAGCCGCCCGCCTTAGCGGTGCTGCCCGACCATCTAGGCACGGTGTAGTCATCATTATATTCCTAACATAAAGGATGCATAAGAGCTCAAGTAAGACCGTAACTCTATCGGAGTGACGTAAGGTCGGGAACCTCCGATTACATTATGGAATAATCATCACCGCTATGCCTCACCTTGGGAGGACTAAGAACATGAGGTGGGCAACAATAAGAAGTAACGTCAATGAAATCATAAAGAAAATAGAATTATCAAACTCATGAAAGCCCCATTATCATCATCATTGTCATGGAACATATCTCATATCTATCTCATAAGGAGCTCTTAAGAACCTTTAACTTTCATCTTCGAGGATGTAAGAAGATCATGGAAATATAGAAAAGGAATCGCAAAATAAGAGCCATGCCTTTGAAAGAAAGGGACTAGCCTTACATACCTTTACGTCTCTCTAGCCTTGCCGACTAAATGCTTCCCTCCAAATTCACGATTCTACATTCAAGAGAATTCGTACTAAGATTAGATAACCGGAAACATACTTGAAACTAAGCTAAGGGGACTAAGGGCTAACGAAAATTGGGCAGCATTTCCTTTGTTTTGACGACTTTCTCCATATAATACACAACTCCCAAATAGCAATAGTGATACGCTCAAATTACACCTATTAATGGTATAACGCGGACGTTGTCAATATAGTAACCCAACAAGGTTGGGAATCCCATGAATAGGGTGTGAAAAGGGTACTAAATTCGTAGAATGCTATGTTTAGGTCTAATGTCTTAATCCGATGATTTTGGTAAAAGTTGGGTTTTTAGTAACTAATTGCTAACTATTGCTTTGGTTGTGAATTTATGGTAAAAGAAACTAAGGTTGTTTCCCCGTTAGATAGAGTGTATGATCATGAGCATTGATCTTGATATACGTCTAATGGATCATTATATGAATGCACTTAATCCCTATTATTTCTTTCTATGATTTTTCCAAATATAAGAAAGTAGCTATGAAGAACGATTAATCATGCCAAGTAAAATTCTTCTTATTCCTAAGTGAATTTATTAAACAAAGTTTAAAGCTTTGAGTTCTTGTTGTTTATCCTTAGCAACCCTAATTGTTTTCCCAATAAATCAAGGTCTATGGATTTAATCAATGTTTGCAACATTAATTATGAATGAAGAATGAAGAATAAACAAACCCTAATAATCCATTATTTGTATATCAATCACAAACCCAATCACAAAACACCCATCAATTGGGTTCACAACCCTAGTAAGGAAAATTAGCTACGCATAGAAGAAGAAGAACAATAACAAGTAATAGAAATCATAATGCTTACTATTGATTGCTCGAATTGAAGAGAATTGAATTGTAATTGTTTGTAATCTCCCAGACTTCAAAACTATGAATAGCTAATACTAGGAAAATAAAACCGAGTTCGTATTGAATGATAATGCAGGAAATCTAAAATCGTGTATTTATAATATCAAACCGTGCAAACCTGGACTGACAAAATTACCTTCGATTTAGATTCAATGTACGGACCGTACTTTTATACCTGTCCCGTAATCGACGAATGCCTTCCGTGAAATCTCTCCAGTGTAGCTCTATATACGATCAACTTTCACGGATCATAAATATTCTACGGTCTGTATATTTTGCCCGTAAAACCTCTTGTCTTGACAACTCTTCTGGGACCAACATATGATAGGTTTTACGGACCGTAATAGGTTTTACGGATCGTAAATATTATACGGTCTGTACTTCTCGCTGACATCCACTTCGTACAAAGACCCATTCTCAGCTGAGCTTCACGTGGGATTTACGGACCGTGAATATTCTACTGGTCCCGTATATCCTCCGTATAACTCCTTTCGCAAATTTATTTTTCGAAACATCTTTTTTTTTTACTCCATTTTCACGACTTGCTCTCGAATCACGTTAAAACATCCGCAACATGTCACAAACACATCAAAACGACCAAGACTTGCTCAAAAACAAGTAAAACTTATAGCCAAAGTATCGAATGTGCCATAATTTCACTAAGGCACATCAACACCCCCAACTTAAAGTCTTGCTTGTCCTCAAGCAAGTCATACAAAACAATGACTCCATCTAACACCTAGATATCATAGAATAACAATGTCTACATTGGTTTTAACTCTGAACTACCGCATGTATGTTTTTTGTTATATCCCGCATTTTTGCACGTTGGAATATTTTAAGACAATCATGGAAGTTATGGCAAGGCCATTCTCCGGCTTTTGTTTTTTTGTCGTGTGTCGCTCATAAGTATTATTGGCATGGAATATTAAGAGTAAATGTGGAATTTGGGAATTATTATAGTTCATGACTTTTTGAGAAGCCATTGTGGTCAGGTCCCACTTATATCTTCGTCAATTATTGCAAGCTCATGCAATGGGACAAGTTTTCATCTTATTTGCGGGAACTATACATATATAGAGGTGGATGACAAAATAAGGTCATTAGTCATCTTTACTAATTGAGAAAAATCTAGAAAATCGAAAAAAAAAAAAAAAAAAAAAATTAATATAGAAAAGATACGGAGCATGTGCATGGTCATGTGCACATTTTATATATATATATATATATATATGGACGACTAAGTCAAGCAAGACCAATTCATCTTTTCCACTTTGAAATTTCAAGAAATGGAGAAAGAACAAGAGAGAAAACTACCAAGTATGGTTTTGATTCTTGGAAAATTGATCATGGGAAATTATTTTCTCCTTGTTTTCCTACTAAATGGAAGGTCCTTATTAACATGGGATGAAAGTGTCGGAGCAAGCAAGTTCTCCTTATTCTGCAAAATATCAAGCTAGCCGAGTGAAGAACAAGTGAAGAAGGTATGGTTCAACCCTCTCTTTTATATGTTATGAATGGTTTAAGGAGGTTGTAGAGAAAAAAGAGGGAATAAAAATCATGAAAACATAGATGTTTGTGCTGGAAATGTGAATACGGAAAGATGTGTGTGTGGCCGTGTGTAGTAACATAGGAGGTGGATGAATTAATTGAATTTAGCATGTTTTTGTGTTGTTGTAATGTGTAGAAAACGAATGAAAATTCATGAAGGTGGAGCGTGTTGGAGTTGTGGTCGAAAGTGGCTGCTTTGCATAGCAATGAATGAACTAATTTTATTTAGCGTTTTTGGTTGATGTCGCCATGGATTCTATGTTGATAATAAGGTCTAAATGATTTAAAGCGGTTATATTCATTGTAGCATGTTGCCGAAGTTGATAATTGTATATAGTTTCATGGATTTATGGAAAATAATGTTGTCAAGGTGCGAATTGTTGATATAGTTGATGAATTTGAAAGAAAGAAATGTGTCGTCAAAGTTTTCTTGAAATTGGATGGTTTCGGGGTGCATTGTGTATTGCACGGGCTGTTTTGAAATATTGTGCGAATTGATTGAATATACTTAAATCTTGTTTGGATGGTTGTTGGTTTGGTTGTTGGAATAATCGTCGAGTTAAAATTCTGTGGTTGATGGATTTATAGGGGAAGTGCTGCCGAAATTTCGATAGACAAGTGTTACTTCAAAACTCAACTTCTATAATGCTAAATAAAATTAGTTCATTCATTGCTATGCAAAGCAGCCCACTTTCGGCCACAACTCCAACACACTCAACTTCATGAATTTCATTCGTTTTCTACACATTACAACAACACAAAAACATGCTAAATTCAATTAATTCATCCCTCCTATGTTACTACACACACACGGCCACACACATATCTTTCCATGTTCACGGCTCAACACCAACATCTATGTTTTCATGATTTTTATTCACCTCCACATACTACAACCTCCACAAACCATTCATAACATATAAAAGAGAGGGTTGAACCATACCTTCTTCACTTGTTCTTCACTCGGCTAGCTTGATATTTTGCAAGAATAAGGAACTTGCTTGCTCCAACACTCATCCCATGTTAATAAGGACCTTCCATTTAGTAGGAAAACAAGGAGAAAATAATTTCCCATGATCAATTTTCCAAGAATCAAACATGTACCATACTTGGTCGTTTTTCTCCTTCTTGTTCTTTCTCCATCTTCTTTAAATTTCCAAAGGGAAAAAATTTAAGCCCGCTT
>NW_026715466.1:0-20105 GCF_029784015.1 Lycium ferocissimum | reverse complement strand
GGCTCTTGGGGGCCCTTCTAACAAAGTAGTTAGGGGAAAAGGCGGGTTCTTTCTCTCGCCCGGGCCCGGCCCCGGTGGGTTTTCCCGGTTTTTTGCCTCTTGTGCCTAAAGCCTCGGATCTTGTTTTTTTGGGTGACCCCGGCCCTCATAAAAGTTGTGCTGTGGTGGGACTCAGGGGGTTGATTCTAACCCCCAAAGCGGCTTTTCCCCCATTAGCGGGGTTTCCGGCAGAGGTGGTGCTGAGTCAGCGCGGTGAGGTTCGCATTCATCTAGGGATGGACATTAGTCCGATAGGGGTGGTTCCAGTGCTACAGGAGGGGCACGGTGCGGCAGTGGCCGTGGTGGTGCGCGTTGCTTGCTTTTTTCTCGGTAGACGAGGCCGTGAAATTCGATTACGTGATCTCAAGTACCAATTTTGTTCGTCAGTGGGCAGCTTCAGTCTTATTTGATCCCGCTTCTACTTTCTCATATGTGTCTACTTATCCTTCTATTGGTTGGGATTTGACTTATGATCGTCTTGGTGTATTTATTCATATGTCTACTCCGGTTGGAGATTCTGCTATGGTTGATCGAGCCTGTCGGTCTTGGTTAGTTACTTTTATGGGATATGACACATGGGTAGACTTGATGATCTTAGATATGGTAGATTTTGATATTATATTGGGTATGAGTTGGTTATCCCGATACCACGCGATCTTAATTTATCACGCCAAGGCGATCGCGCCTTAGCTATCTTTCGGGCATTCCTAGACTTGAGTGGAGGGGTACTCTGAGTCCCGCTCCGAAGAAGATCATTTCTTATCTCTGCTCGAAGAAATTAGTTGACAAAGGGTGTTTGGCTTACTTGGCCCATGTTTGTAATACTAGTTTTGATTATCCGCCCATTGAGTCTGTGCCTATTGTGTGCGAGTTCGCAGAGGTATTCCCTTCTGATTTGCCGGGTATGCCACCCGATCGTGACATTTATTTCTGCATCGATTTAGAGCCAGACACATGCCCTATTTCCATTCTGCCATACAGGATGGCACCTTTTGAGTTGAGAGAGTTAAAGAAGCAGTTGCAGGATCTTCTGAGTAAGGGATTCATTAGACCGAGCGTCTCCCTTAGGGTGCTCTCATGTTATTTGCGAAGAAGAAAGATGGGACGATGAGGATGTGTATAAATTACCGTCAGTTGAACAAGGTCACCATTCGCAATAAGTATTCTACTCCTTGCATTGATGACTTATTTGACCAGCTTCAAGGTGCTTCTATGTTTTCAAAGATTGATTTGAGGTCGGTACATCACCCATTGAGTCGGTGGGAGATGTTCCGAAAAGACACCTTTAGAATTGTTATGGTCGTTTCGAGTTCTTGTTATGTCATTTGGGCTTACAAATGCTGACAACTTTCATGCACTTGATGGATGGCATTTTTAAACTTGCAGATTCCTTAAATCATAGTATTCATCGATGATATCTTGGTGTATTCGAAGAGTTGAGAGGAGTATGAGCTTGAGTAGAGGATTGTCCTTGGAGCTGTGAGAGAAAAAGAGCTTTATGCCAAGTTTTTTAAATATGAGTTCTTGCTTGATTCAGTGGCATTCTTGGTCCACGTGGTGTCAAAGGATGGGATCATGGTTGATCCCAAGAAGATTGAGGCTGTTAGGGATTGGGCGAGGGCCATTACAGTGACTGAGATTTGTAGCTTCGTGGGTTTGGCTAGATATTGCCGTCGGTTCGTGAAAGGGTTTGCTTCTATTGCTTCTCACCTGACCCGATTGGCTTAGAAGGAGGTTCCGTTCTAGTGGTCCGATGTCACGACCCAACTAGAGGGCCATGACAGCGCTCCCGGCTAACTTGCTCCGAGCCACCCACATGCTTGTCATATATCTCGTAGTCATATCGAGTGGGTGTTACATCCATAGTATTTTTCGTCGTCGGAGAGCGTGCGAGTTAAATGATATTAGTAACGGACATGAAGTTATCCCCAAGCTTATAGGTGGTTAAAGTGATGGTACACATGTACCGTAAGGATTTGAAGTTAAACAAATCTAAGAAAATAAGTTTTGTCGAGGTACGAAATTTATTTGATGAAATATGGTTCAAGCTATAATATCCTGCATTTTGGACTAGAAAATTTGATCGTCCAACATGAGCAAATTTATCCAAGCCTCGAGGATTTGGTCATATTCAAGCATGAAAATCAAGAACTCGGTGTATACCAGATTTTGAAGTCAGAAATTATTTAGGACCTTGAAAGTGGAATGACGGTGATTAAGAAATAATATTTTTGTGTGTACCAAAAGGGACTATGGACTAGTGCTACGTCACATGATCATGACAATGAATATGGAGTGTATTAAAAATGATTACTATTTAAGTGAATTGTGATCAAAGAATTAATTTTGTGTATAATTGATTAAGGGGGACGTCTAGTGGAAGTAAATATTTTGATTAGTGGGTAAGCTTGCATGTTTGGAAAAGTGACCAAGTTACTACGTGTCAAATTGCTTACATCTAGAATTTCTTAGCCTACTACGTGTATGGGCAGATCTTAAATACATTTTATCTTTGGTCACTAACTCATTATTATACTTTCTCTACATTGTCCAAGGAAGATAGCAAGTTACTAATAAATTTGATCTTTGGTATATAAATTTCCTCCACCACTAGCTTGCTTCTATTTGCCCTCCTCCATGAAAGAACTTCTTCACTACCTATTTGCTTAAAGTAAGCTACAATTGCTACGTTAATGGAACTCTTAAGTTGCTGGGTGTTTCAAGAGTATTTAGATAATGTAGTAAAATATGCAGCCACACTTTCCCTTTTGGGAAAGTTATTCTTACACTTTGAGAAATTATTCCTCCACTTTGGGTATACTTTTGATCACCAAAATATCCCAGCAACTTAAACTTTGGGGATCAGCATTTTTGAGAAAGAAAATATGGGTAGCAACATTAGCTTGTTCCAAACCAAAACAGCAATGTTATCCAATTTAATTACGGGTTTTGCTCGCCGCTTCAATCTCGTTGTTCCGTTTCGATGCGTTGTTGAATCCGGGATTTCTTCGAAGTGAAGTAAGGTGGAAGAAGATTATTTTTTGACATATGAGGTAATAATTCTCCTCTACTAGATATATTTAAATTCATCTCGGTCGTAGCTAAATTGTGAGATGGGAACTACGAAATTAATTACGGAAAATCGGATAAATTATTGTTGTTATCATATGGGCTGTTTGGTGGTTGTTATGAATTGTTTTGTGGGCTGGAATATCGTGGGATTGGCTGTAGTTGTTGTCGTTGTGTTTGTTGTTATACTATGAATATACGAAAATAAAGAAGTATATACAAGCATCGGTATAGGAATGTATATTGGGCTGTTTTGGAAGTGAATTAAGAATGGATTTAATTCTAGTTTGATATGAAATTGTTGGTATTGTCGTTGTTGGTATTTTAATTGATGTTTTGGCTGAATTGGAATCTCGAGGATTGTTAAGTTTTCAGGGGAAATGCTGCCCGAATTTTGTTAAGTAACGTGCTAGCTTAGACCTTGGATTCTAAGTATACTATAGTTAATACTTGATACCAATATTGTCGTTCATAAATATATCAAGTGAGGCATGACGTCCTCTCCTATAGTTGCAAGATTAAATCATATAAGCGATGTAATATGTTTTCCAGTTAGAACTCACGGGACGGTGCTCGAAAGCCGTGAGTTCAATTATTTGAATTTGTAGAGCCCGAATTTGTATAGGCTATAGCCGGGCTGCTCTTATTGTAATTAAATTTCCAAATATGATGTTGAGCCGATGTGTACATAGCCTAGTTGTATTATTGTTGTTATGGAGTTTTGGAGGAGGAAGGGCAAGGTGAAACGCCAAATAGTTGCCATATAGCGAGCTCGTGGCTCGTCGTATTGTCCATATGCTGTCTTGTTGGTTGTACTTGATTACAAGTTGGTTGATGCTTGTGTTACTATTATTATCTTGTAGATAAAGTCTTAAAAAGGGGCTGATCCGTCATAATTGTTTCGAGGGTCGTAAATCAAGGTATGTAAAGCTATCCCTTCTTTCTTTTGGCATGTCTTAGATGTAAGTGATGTACGATATGAGCTTTGGGGTAATTTCATTCATAAGTTCCGAGTGTGATTCATGATTCTTATTCAATTCTTGATGTTAGAACTCTTAAAGTAGTTGAGCCCTTTCCGCTCGAGTCGTATATATATTGGATAGTAGTCGGATGTATAAGCTCCTATTCTTAAAGACTCTACAGTGACTAATGTCCTTGACTTCCATAAGCTGTTTCGCATTATCCTGATACATGTCTATGATTCCTGAGGCTCTATTTGATATAGTTCATAGTGACATTCAAAGAATACTTAACATGACTATCGCCTTGATACTCGAGTGTTGGTTAGTCTACTTATCTATTGAGTCTCAGATGATGATTTAATTGCATATGGTTACTCACTACTCTGCTCGTGCATACTGTTGTTACATCTTTCACCGAGTCCCGGGCCGGGTATGTATTCGTGCACAGTTTCACTACATTGTTCACCGAGTCCCTCACTAGAGGGCCGGGTACGGTATATATATATATATATATGATTATATGATGATATGATGATATGATGATATGATGATGTGATGATGGCGCCGAGCCCCATGATGGGCCGAGTATGATATACATGTATATGATATTCACCGAGTCCATAATGGGCCGGATATGATATATGATATAGTCATGCATGATTTTATTTCATAAGGCACGAGTACAATGATTCCTTGATTATCATACTTGTTTCCTGAAATCTCTACTTCAGTTATGATTTTCCTTAATGTATTTCATGCTTTATATACTCAGTACATATGTCGTACTGACCCCCTTTCTTCGGGGGGCTGCGTTTCATGCTCGCAGGTACAGATACTCGATTTGGTGATCCTCCAGCTTAGGACTTCTACTCAGCTGTCTTGGAGTGCTCCGTTGTTCCGGAGCCTAGACTTTTGGCGAATCTTCGATATATGTATATATGTTTATTCGTGGGGGGTACGGCGGGGCCCTATCCCGTCATATGTCACGGTTGATACTCTTAGAGGTCTGTAGACATATGTGTGGGTCATATATAGATGTTGTTCAGTTGTGTCTATATGACTTATTTGGGACGTTCCCGTACGTAGTGGCGGCCTTGTCGTCTTGCGTATATATACATTTTGGGATGTTGTATGCAGTGGCAGCCTTGTCGGCTTGCGTACATGTTTGGGGATGTTGCCGTACATTGTGGCAGCCTTGTCGGCTTGTGTATTATGATATCTTTTGATTGGTTGTGACTCCTCAGGAGACAGGTTACCTTGACATATGTATGTGACGTTCTGAGATAACATTATGTTTTCACAAAGCTTTCATATTATGTTTAGTTTCAGTTTGATTATATTTAACAGATATGTATACGAGTGTCCAGCTCGAGCACTAGTCACGGCCTACGGGATTGGGTCGTGACAAAAGTGGTATCGAGTAGTTCATCCTCGGAGTGTCGCGGACCGTGTCTAGTAGAGTCTTGTTTATCGGTGTGTTGTGCACCACATCTATAAACGAAGCTACGGGACATTTAGGATGTTACCTTTCTTTCATATCTAAGATCGTGCGATAGAGCCAAGCCATAGGAAATGAGATCCCTTATACTAACCCGCTTGATTTCGACGGAAGAACGGCATCGACGAAGCAAGTGATCGATGATATTGGAAGTTACCGAAAAACGCGAGGGTAAGCAACGGTATGAAAGATGTATGTCGGGCAAGGTATTTGAAGTACGATTGAAATGTAAAGTTGAAGATCGAAAGGGAAAGTAAACAGGAAAATGTAACAGGTGCAGTTTGAGTTGAATATACGAGGTAAGTTCATCATTTTCATACCGTTGTTGATATTGGGAGCCCTGTGTGGCTGTGATATGATATGGTATATATATATATATATATATATATATATATATATATATGTTATTTTTATGTATTGTTGGTATTTCTGCGTGCGAGTTTGAATAGTAAGAAATATAGAGGAAACTCTGCAAAATTTTCCTAGAAATAAAAAGAGAATGAGATATAGGTTTGTAATATGTCTTGAAAGGTCGTGTCCACAGTAATGATAAGATTTGACTAACTACGAGTATGGCTGACCTCGAGAAATAAGTTAATTGCTGAATTGATGGTAATAGTAATTAGGAGGTCGATATTGATATGGTAAAAAGAATTTGGAAAGGACTTGTGATACTAAGAGATGATTTAGAAAAGACTGGTAGATCTTGATAGAGTGATATATTAAGGCACCGTGAATTGATAAGCGAGGGATAAATTGTGACGAGTTTATAGTTAAACGAAGTAATAGTGTGATTAAGACAAGTACGAGAGAAAAAGAATTATGACGGATATGAATGTATTGATAAGACAGCTTGTGAGATATTAAGGATGAGGTTGACCATAAAGGGAAAAAGGTTAAGTACGCTTACTCCACCGAGTGTAATTAACCCATAGTAAAAATCGTGAATAAGGTTAAGAAGTTTCTGTCACGACCCAACCCCGTAGGCCGTGACTAGTGCCGAGGCAGGCACCGTACGTACCCGCTCAACAATAATCGTTCTACTAATAGCATAAGCATAGTCGAAGGTAAGTCATCGCCCCAAAGTTGACATATACATATACATATACACATATACACATAACAAACGTAAGCCGGTAAGGCTTTCAAAATATAAGAACACAAACCATACAAATACGTATTTGTACGAAACTCGCCCACAACCCGCGCGTATATGTCTACGAGACCTCACAGAGTCAAAACGAACCATATGACGGGACGGGCCTCGCTATACCCGTGAACAAACATATATATACAAATAACGAAGTATACGTACCCAAAAGTGTGGCTCGGATCAGGGGCTCTCCCAACATGACGAATGGATGCCTAGGGTGATGAATCACGAGAATGTCTGCACAGTACACACGCGGCATGAAACGCGGCCCCGAAGAAAAGGGGTCGGTACGGAATATGTGCGAGTATGTAAAGCGAGAAGAACGATAAACAGGATCATAACCGAAGTAAAGAGTACGGAAAGTGAATATAATAGTCAGAATGCCAAAATGCTTAGCTTTCTTTAAAAAAAACATTTTATCTCATATATGCAGAAAATCAATCATATCATATGATCTGACATTAACCGATGTGGGATTCGCCTAAACCAGTGTGGAATTTGCCTCACCACTTTGGTTTGCCCCACTGCCGGTTCCGATACCAACTGATCATGATCCAGACTATCGAAACCACATATCATATGCACACAAAACGTGTCCCGGTCCTCTAGTGAGGGACTCGGTAAATCAGATCATCATGTGTGTCAATTGTCGGAAATCATATGCGAATTACAGAAAACATGTATAATATTCAAAATATTAGGGTACTTACTGCGTAAAATGCAAATCATGCATAGGCTCTTAGAATATAGTCGCCCTCCTGACATTGGCGCCATAACACATCATACTCCGAGAAGTTTTCATATCTCCGTATCCAAAGTCACTTTTGACCACATCACATATACCACGGTACCCGGCCAAGAGGGCGCGGCGTACGGACACATCATAACACCATTATCATCGGTTCCGGCCAAAGGGGCTCGGCGAACGGACACGTCATACTCACGGAAATATAGCATAATGCGCACGATAACAACTTGGCCCGGGACTCGGCGAAGGAAGTAACAATAGTGTGTACGAGCGAGTCGTGAGAATTATATGCAACTTCAAACATTTATAACCATATGCAATGTAAACATCTACAAAGACTTTACAAATTAATCAAAACAAATCGTTATTTACAAATTGGGACAATAGTCTAATCACGTTTCTTCCGAATGCCACTCGGGCGCATATCAAACCGAACCTTAAAGATCTTAGCTTCGTATTGGAATCATATACATAACAATTCTCATTTCAGACTCATTAGATAAATAGGTAATCATACTCGGGGGTTCAACGATAATCACATTAAGTCTTTTTCGGAAAATCGTTAAGTCTAAGCATAGAAAAGCCTCGGGCCCCACGGATAGGTGTCAAACCAAATCCGAGCCCGCCTATGAAAGTCGGGGATGTTATACATTATGGGATCTCATATGAGCGTTTCGGAGCGATCCGAGCCCGTATGTGAAAGTTACGGACGTTCGTAGTTTCAGATTCGTTTAGGAACAAAATTCTTTTAAGACAAAACTTTTATGCGACTTTTAAAATTTAGTCATACAAAGACATAAGAACCATACTTCGACTTCACTAAGAATACGGTCATCAAGAGAAAAATAAGAATCATGGGCATGCTCGGATCACCAGAGTGGAATTACCTCGGGAATCGTGTCATAGCTTATTATTCTAAGACATGCCAAAGAAAGAAAGGTAAGCTCTACATACCTCGTTTGCTTCCTTAGCTAATCCAAACTCAGGCCTCGGCTCTCCAAGGTCTACACAACGTCAATAAGTATCGATCATTAGCTAAAAGCATTTAGGAGTTCAATTCCAACTATTACCCAATTCTACAGAAATTTGGGCAGCACCTCCTCTATAAATACACCAACCCCGAGAATTTAACTCGGCCAATTTGTCAACAACAATACCAACAACCATTCTAACAACATTTAAACACACTTTAAACCATTCGCACAACATTCCAAATGGCCAACCCAACTTACTACATTACCGGAAACTTTCCAATTTCCATAGGGACGACATTAACATGTTTATTCTTTCCAAATTCATAAACTATATCAACAATCCATACATTAGCAACATTATCCTCATAATTTCAAGAAACTATAATAAGATCACATTAACTGCAAATCGGCCCACACGGTTTCTAACTTCACTTGGATCATTAACCTTCATTCTACGTCATAGAATTCATAACGACGACAACCAAAATACTAGACAACAATAATTCATTTCTTACATACCAAACAGCATTACATGTTATATCCCGTGTTTTTGCACATTCGGGAAATTTGGACATAATTGTGATTTGTAAGAATAAGGACATATTTTGATTTCATTTGGTGGGTATGTTGTTACTTATGGAAAAATATTGGTGCAAAGACATTGGAGAAGGCCAAGGGCAAAATTGGAATTTCGGAAATTAGTTTCGGGAAGTACAAAACAAGATTTGAAGCTAATTGGGCTCAACAAAAATTAAAAGGAAATGAGGCCCAATGTTGTGAGGGTGGCCGGCCATGGTGTTGGCCAAGCCCAAACAATTAGTCATGTGATTAGTCACATGACTAATTAATATAAAGGGTGCTAAGGTTCAAGAAAATTCATGAAGCAAAAAAAAAAATTTGAAGAACTCCCTAGAGAGGCCATTCGGCCGAACAAGAAAGAGAGAAAGAGAGAAATTCCAAGTCCTTTAGTTTTCATCCAAAAATCTCATCCTTCTTGAATTCTTGACAAGTGCAAGACGCTCTTCGACGTGGTATAATTGGTTAAGCAAGAAAACTACGTTTGCGGCGAGTTGAAATTTGGAGAAAAAGGTAAGATTTCTATGCTTTTGTGTTATGAAATGAATTTATATGTTATAATGGTCGGAATGGAATGAGAATTATGGAATTGTGGTGTGTGGTTGCATGGCGTGCATGTGTGTGAAAAGTGTATGTGGCCGTGTGTGTGTAATGTTGTATAAATAAGGTGAGTTGAATTTTATGTTGTATTCTAGTTGTAGTTGTGGTGGACTTTATATTGGAAATGAAAGTTGAATGAATTTGGTTGAAGTTGGAAGTGGGGATTATGGCCGTGTGGGGTGGAGATAGAAATGAAAATAAATTAATTTTGTTTAATATGTTAGTTGTGTTGTTATGGCCTTGTGAAGTAAATGGAAGGTTAATGGTTCAAGTTGTTATGGAAAATATGTTGTAAGTTGTTGTAGGAAAATATGAACCTTGTTCTAGTTTTATGTAAGCATAAAATGAAGTTGTTAAGATGCAAATTATGATGTTGTTGATGAAATTGGAAGATGGAAACATGTGTTGTGAATATGTATGTTGAAAGACTAAAAAGTTTTGGATGAATTATGGCTTTGGTGGAAAGTTTGTATATTTTGTGAATATTTTGTAGAAATGATATGAAATGTCTCCGAATTGTATTTGAATGGTTTTGGATTAGTAAATAAATATGAGAACGTTGACATGAAGTTTGAAGTATGAAGTTGGAATGGGAGTTATTGCATAATGTAGAAAAGAAGAACCTTTATGTTAGAATGTATTTTGTTTGATTCTTGATGTTGTTGGTGTTGCTTTGGTATTGTGTTGATGAATTTAGCCGAGTTAAATCTCGGGGATGTTGTATGTATAGGGGAGATGCTGCCCAAATTTTTGTAGAAGAGTATAAGTTAAGATTCAAGTTCTAAAGGCTTGAAATTGCTAATTGGTAAACATGACCATTTGTAGATTTTGGAGCAAACGGGATTTGAGTTTAAGCGAGCATAAGGCGCCCATAAGGTATGTAAAGCCTACCTTTTCTCCATTTGGCATGTCCTAGTCATACTAGGTTAAGATCGGAACCTCGGGGATAATTCTGCTCTTGGAAATCCGAGTTTGATTTTGAGTACTATTCATTCAGCGCATTTGAACTATAATCTTTACATTTGGTTGAAAGAATGCTTAAACCTCCATAACTTCTGCGAATGTATCCGAATCGCTCCGAAACTTTCATAGATGACTTTATGGATCCTAATGTTTGCAATTCATGTCCGCCGCCTCGACTTGACCTGAGGTGGACCCGCAAGTCCCGAGAATTCCCTTATTTGGTTTGTTTGTCTCATTTTCGTATGATATGAAAAGGAAACGTTTGCCTATGACTCCAAGGTCCGTTTGAAATGCCCTATAATGTTATTTGAACGTTCTTCATTATGAATGATACTAAATTTTCCGAGGATAACCTACGATGTATTTTTCGAAAAATTGATAACTTAAAAGTCCGCGATTTTTGTAAATTAATTCCGATTAACCCGATACTCATTTTGAGCCTTCTGATACTAATGTATATGTATATGAAATTATGTGTCGAGTCCTGGAATTTACTTTTAATATGCATACGGTTTCTGCACTACTCTGCTCGTGCCAATGATTATGATTTCGTTCGCCGGTACCCGGGCCGGTTTTGTGATCGTGCGCATTATGACATATTCGGCAGTATGATGTGTTACGGTTTCCGAGACCTCGCCATAGGGCCGGTTACCGTTTATGGTGTTATGATGTGATATGGCATCTGATATGCTCGATGATATGATATGTGTGATGTTATGATGTGTTCGGAGATGTACGGAGATTTGAAAACTTACGGAGTATGATGTGTTGTGGAACCGAGCATCGGGGGTGACCACGTTCACCGAGCCTATGCATGATTTTTGTTTTACTTGCATTTTGTATATTGGATTTTTCGCTCAGGTTTGATTTACTACTTCCGTATTTGCTTCTGTATATTCTGATTTCAGTCATGGTTTGGACTACTGTACCTTCTGCTTTACATACTCAGTACTTTTTTCCGTACTGACCCCTTTTCTTCGGGGGCTGCGTTTCATGCTCGCAGGCCGGACGCTCGGTTGGGCGATCCTCGGCTTAGGCTCCCTATTCTGCTATTGGAGGTGCTCCCCTTGATCCGGAGCCCATATTTGGTATATGTCTTTTGTTATGCATACTGCGTACATTTGCTACTATTCGGGTATGGCGGGGCCACAATCCCGTCATATGTTTGTTCTGTTTTGTACCGTAGAGGCCTTTTGTAGTCATAGTTGTGGGTCATGGGTCATGTTTGTTCGTGTGTGATTATGATTTGTATCCTTATGCGGCCCGTATGCGACTATGGCTAATATGGCCCACATATATTTGTATGTGTGTATATACGGGCAATGTGCATTCCGCCGGCTTTGATTTTGATGTGATGATTACTGCACGGGCGACCGCTTGGATAGCATTCGTTTCGATTTGTGTGATGTCGCTATCGGTTGCGATATGAACAATATTTATTAAATACGATTAAGCCTTAATATGATGATCGGTTCGTAAGCTTTGTTTGGGTGCCTAAGTAGGGCACCGATCCCACGGCCACGGGGCGGGTCGTGACAAAAGTGGTATCGGAGCGGTTTGTCCTCGGAATGTCTACGAGGCGTGTCTCGTAGAGTTTGTTTATCGGTGTGTTGTGCACCACATCTATAAACGGGAGGCTACGGGACATTTAGGATGTCACCTTTCTTTGGATCTTAGATCGTGCGATAGAGCCGTATTTATTAGGATGGTTCCTCCCAATGAATTACTGTGTCTACAGCGAGGCTCCAAAAGAGCAACAGCGTCAGTATTTTGGAAAAATTACTTCTGATCCTCTTCCTGCAGGTGATTGTAGATTGACAAAGGATGAAGAGGACGGCTTCCGACGATGGGGATGGGGGTGCTAAGAAGGCCCCTAGGATATCACCAGGACCGAGTAAGCAGAGCCCCAGCTACTCGATTGAGACAGACCCTTCGGAGGATCCCACGGAGGACAGTTATGATACAGATCCGTCGGAGGACCCAGCTACAACTCCTCCAGAGTTTCTGACCCCTAGAGCAGAGGATTCCACGGAGGGTGGCTATGATACAGATCCCTCGGAGGATCCGGCGATGACTCCTCCAGAGTTTCTTACCTCCGGGGAGGAGGATAGTTATGACACAGACCCATCGGAGCATTCTTCTGGGACAACGGAGGAGGGGACTTCCGGGGATATGCCAGCTGCTCCTGTGACGGAGCACCATGTCAGACAGGCCACCTCGGGGAGTGCTACGGACTACTCACATCCTTTGTCCCGGTCATCGGTGAACCGGGGAATCGCCCGGTTATCTATACTCCTCCGATTCGGATGCGGGTAATAGCGGGAGCCGGATAGGTGGTGGCCGACGGATGAGGATGATGATGGACATACTTCTCACGGCGGCTCCCGGGTCGGACCGAGATTGATCATTTATAAGTATATGAGTTTCCTAGAATTTCCTATGTGTGTGATTTACGTAGAATATTATTCAATGACGGTAACGGACGAAAAATTTAAGAGATTAAAGACCCGGCGGTTAAAAGCAAGGGCGACCGAGGGGTCCCGCCACCGGTGTAAATCTAGAAACCCTAGACGGAAGTGAATATTGAAGATTCGGAAGGGCAATATGGTAATTGTATGATTTAGATCGGGTGGGACCCGCTATGAAAATTTTCCGAAAAATTTATTAAGACCCCGATTTGCCCTAGAATTACGTGACAAAGGTTGTGTGGGGGGAGTGGACGTGACTATCCCAGCATTGAGATACTAAAATGCCTTAAAGTTTCGAGGTTAAGCGTCTTTGGAACAGAACAGATGGGATGGGTGACCCCCGGGAAGTGTACTAAGGTGATAAATGAAAGACGTATATCTATGGTATTATAAATGAATTGGGGTAAGATGTAAGGTAATTTGAGATGATATATTGAGATAGGACTAGCTACGAAAATATGGTTGAGGTAGGCTAAACGGAGCATGGCAAATTAAACGCGAAAGAAGGTGGAAGGTTGAGAGAGGGGAACGCCCTTATCTTAAGAAAAGGATATGGTTAAGTAAGATTTTATTCGATGTCCCACTATAAATTATTTTGTGATGACAAGTAAATTGGGTAGGGAGGAATTGGGAGAAGGATTTAAATGAGGTAATTCGGAAACCTCGCGAATAGATATGCTGCAACTGCACTTTTATGATAAGACGACAATAAGAAGAAAAGGTTATGTGCATAGGTATAAGAAAGTAAGAAAGGGGCCTAAAGGCTATTGTACAGGGTAAACAGAGTTCCGTAAGGATACAGACTTATTTGCTATAGCCGATTGGATGCTTTGATGAAATGATTCAAGGTACAAAGATTAGAGTGAGTAATGAAACGTTGACAGGGGAATTTTCGTAAGTCACGGAAACATTAGTGAAAGTGGTCTGACTCTGATCATGATTCTGTATGTCATACTTTTGCGCTCCTAATTTTGATGAGGCTCTGTCTATTATGCCTCTGTACTTCCGAATATGATTACGTTTCTGTCTGATATACCTCTGTACGTCTGACTCTGGTTATGGGCCTGACTGATATACTTCCGTACGTCAGGCTCTGATTATGAATTTGCTTGATATAACGTCGGAGTATGATTCTGTCTGCTGTACTTCTGTACTTCTGATTCCGGATGTGACTCCGTCTGACATACTTCTGATCCTCTGATTCCGATGAAGATTTTGTTCGCCATATATCTTATTTAAGATGGTACGAACCGCTAGACTAATAAGGATTCCGAACAACCCTGATATGGTAACCTCGGACAAGGATAAAAGGGGTCAGAAAACGAATGCCCTTACAAGTGCTTTGATCAAATACGAATACGTAGTTGGCAAGAGGACCTCCCCGACTTACCATGTTTCCCCTCGCGGTAGATTCAACATTCGAGGACGAATGTTCTAAAGGGGGGGAGGATGTTATATCCCGTGTTTTTGCACATTCGGAAAATTTGGACATAATTGTGATTTGTAAGAATAAGGACATATTTTGATTTCATTTGGTGGGTATGTTGTTACTTATGGAAAAATATTGGTGCAAAGACATTGGAGAAGGCCAAGGGCAAAATTGGAATTTCAAAAATTAGTTTCGGGAATTACAAAACAAGATTTGAAGCTAATTGGGCTCAACAAAAATTAAAAGGAAATGAGGCCCAATGTTGTGAGGGTGGCCGGCCATGGTGTTGGCCAAGCCCAAACAATTAGTCATGTGATTAGTCACATGACTAATTAATATAAAAAGGGTGCTAAGGTTCAAGAAAATTCATGAAGCAAAAAAAAAAAAAATTGAAGAACACCCTAGAGAGGCCATTCGGCCGAACAAGAAAGAGAGAAAGAGAGAAATTCCAAGTCCTTTAGTTTTTATCCAAAAATCTCATCCTTCTTGAATTCTTGACAAGTGCAAGACGCTCTTCGACGTGGTATAATTGGTTAAGCAAGAAAACTACGTTTGCGGCGAGTTGAAATTTGGAGAAAAAGGTAAGATTTCTATGCTTTTGTGTTATGAAATGAATTTATATGTTATAATGATCGGAATGGAATGAGAATTATGGAATTGTGGTGTGTGGTTGCATGGCGTGCATGTGTGTGAAAAGTGTATGTGGCCGTGTGTGTGTAATGTTGTATAAATAAGGTGAGTTGAATTTTATGTTGTATTCTAGTTGTAGTTGTGGTGGACTTTATATTGGAAATGAAAGTTGAATGAATTTGGTTGAAGTTGGAAGTGGGGATTATGGCCGTGTGGGGTGGAGATAGAAATGAAAATAAATTAATTTTGTTTAATATGTTAATTGTGTTGTTATGGCCTTGTGAAGTAAATGGAAGGTTAATGGTTCTTGTTGTCATGGAAAATATATTGTAAGGTTGTTGTAGGAAAATATGTAACCTTGTTCTAGTTTATGTAATTATAAGAATGAAATTGTTAAGATGCAAATTATGATGATTGTTGATGAAATTGGAAGATGGAAACATGCTATGAATATGTATGTTAAAGACTAAAAGTTTTGGATGCATTATGGCTTTGGTGGAAAGTTTGTATATTTTGTGAATATTTTGTAGAAATGATATGAAATGTCTCCGAATTGTATTTGAATGGTTTTGGATTAGTAAATAAATATGAGAACGTTGACATGAAGTTGGAAGTGTGAAGTTGGAATGGGAGTTATTGTATAATGTAGAAAAAAAGAACCTTTATGTTAGAATGTATTTTGTTGTGATTCTTGATGTTGTGGTGTTGCTTTGAGTATTGTGTTGATGAATTTAGCCGAGTTAAATCTCGGGGATGTTGTATGTATAGGGGAGATGCTGCCCAAATTTTTGTAGAAAAGTATAAGTTAAGATTCAAGTTCTAAAGGCTTGAAATTGCTAATTGGTAAACATGACCATTTGTAGATTTTGGAGCAAACAGGATTTGAGTTTAAGCGAGCATAAGGCGCCCATAAGGTATGTAAAGCCTACCTTTTCTCCCATGTCCTAGTCATACTAGGTGAAGATCGGAACCTCGGGGATAATTCTGCTCTTGGAAATCCGAGTTTGATTTTGAGTACTATTCATTCGCGCATTTGAACTATAATCTTCACATTTGGTTGAAAGAATGCTTAAACCTCCATAATTTCTGCGCATGTATCCGAATTGCTTCGAAACTTTCATAGATGACTTTATGGACCCTAATGTTTGCAATTCATGTCCGCCGCCTCGACTTGACCTGAGGTGGGCCCGCAAGTCCCGAGGATTCCCTTATTTGGTTTGTTTGTCTCATTTTCGTATGATATGAAAAGGAAACGTTTGCCTATGACTCCAAGGTCCGTTTGAAATGCCCTATAATGTTATTTGAACGTTCTTCATTATGAATGATACTAAATTTTTCGAGGATAACGTACGATGTATTTTTCGAAAAATTGATAACTTAAAAGTCCGCGACTTTTGTATATTAATTCCGATTAACTCGATACTCATTTTGAGCCTTCTGATACTAATGTATATGTATATGAAATTATGTGTCGAGTCCTGGAATTTACTTTTAATATGCATACGATTTCTGCACTACTCTGTTCGTGCCAATGATTAAGATTTCGTTCGCCGGTACCCGGGCCGGTTTTGTGATCGTGCGCATTATGACATATTCGGCAGTATGATGTGTTACGGTTTTCGAGACCTCGCCATAGGGCCGGTTACCGTTTATGGTGTTATGATGTGATATGGCATCTGATATGCTCTGATGATATGATATGTATGATGTTATGATGTGTTCGGAGATGTACGGAGATTTGAAAACTTCTGGAGTATGATGTGTTGTGGCACCAGCGTCGGGGGTGACCACGTTCCTGAGCCCTATGCATGATTTTTGTTTTACTTGCATTTTGTACATTGGATTTTCCGCACAGGTTTGATTTACTACTTCCGTATTTGCTTCTGTATATTCTGATTTCAGTCATGGTTTGGACTACTGTACCTTCTGCTTTACATACTCAGTACTTTTTCCGTACTGACCCCTTTCTTCGGGGGCTGCGTTTCATGCCCGCAGGTACAGACGCTCGGTTGGGCGATCCTCCGGCTTAGGCTCCCTATTCTGCTATTCTGGAGTGCTCCCCTTGATCCGGAGCCCATATTTGGTATATGTCTTTTGTTATGCATACTCTGTACATTTGCTACTATTCGGGTACGGCGGGGCCCTGTCCCGTCATATGTTTGTCTGTTCTGTATGTCTGTAGAGGCCTGTAGTCATAGTTGTGGGTCATGGGTCATGTCTGTCTGTGTGTGATTATGATTTGCATCCTTATGCGGCCCCGTATGCGACTATGGCCAATATGGCCCATATATTTGTATATGTGTGTATATCTGGGCAATGTTCATTCCGCCAGCTTTGCTTTTGATGTGATGATTCTGCACGGGCGACCGCTTAGGATAACATTCGTTTCAGTACCTGTACGAAAAACTGCTATCAGTTTGCGATATGAACAATATTTATTAAATCTGATTAAGCCTTAATATGATGATCTGGTTCGTAAGCCTGTTTGGGTGCCTAAGTAGGGCACCAGTCACGGCCCACGGGGCTGGGTCGTGACACCCTACACGGCCCAACATCAACATATATATTCTCATGAGTTTCATTCATTTTCTACACATTACAACAACACACAAACATGTTGAATGCAATTAATTCATCACCCCAACACCTCTACATGTACACGGCCAAACACACCCACACCGCTACACTTCAACATCTCTATTTTCGTGATTTTCATTCATTTCCATACTTCACAACATACACAAATCATCTATAATATATGAAAAATAAGATTGAATCATACCTCTTTTACTTAGTTTTTCAAGTTGGCTATGAGTTGCGGCTTGAACCAACGCTTGTTCTTACTACTCCAACGACTCCACCACGTTGTTATGCACCTTCTAAAGAGTGGAATTGCTAGAGAGAATTATTGTTTTCCTTCACTTTTTCTTGGGCTTGCTTCTCCTAGTTCTTGGCCGAATGGCCTCTATATTTTTCTCTCCCACTTTCTTGAAATTTCTAGAGATAAAAATGATGAAGCATGGAATAATTTGTCATCTTAATACACTTATATTACTCATCCATGTGGCCATGGCCCACACCTTATGTGGCCGGCCACATGGCCATATTTTTCATGAAATAACAACTTTCAAAAATCCACTTTTGGCCCCAAATTTTTCATAAGATGCCTAACTTTCCACAATCAAATTTTAATCCCAAACTCCATAATATCTCATGCCAATAAAATCATAACAATTCATGATTTGTAATAAATCGTGGTTAAAAATCTCTACTTCGTATCCCGGAATCCTCTTGTCCTTAACTTTCCGCAATTAGCCCGGAATGTCCCGACGTACAAAAATGCGGGATATAACAGTGTTACACTATGGGATTGAATACGAACAGGATATAATGTGAATATAATGAGGATACGAGTACTAAAAGTGATGAAACTGCTAATGACCAAGTTGTAGAAAGATGAGCAACGAGGTAGAATGAGTGCTAGGAAATGACTGGTATGATACGAATAAAGATGGATGAACAGAATACGTTTTGAAAATGAGAAAAAGGATTATGCGGAAGTAATGTGTTCCGAATGATACAGAGGTAGCATAAGATTCCTCGTGTGCAGAATAAAAGATAGACATAGACGGGAGAAATGATAAGGGAATTCTAACGGAAGCACCCAAGATAGACGTAATTAATTGAGTACGAGTATGGAACGAAAGGGGAATATATAGTTATGAACTTAAAGGTGTAGTACGACGACATGGTGATAAGGTAAGACCATTATTGAGACGAACTTGGTATGTTGTTGAGTAAGTTAGAAGCCTGTGTTGGGTACACAATAAGGGTAAAAAGGCATAAGGCATAAAGGGGTACTGCGTGCACACGACTTCACCTCGAAAATAGTGGAATCTTTAAGGGACAAAGACGGTAGGCTTGAGGAACAAATGGTGCAATATAAATTCATCAAAAGAAACAGATGATATAGGTTGGGATAAAGATACTATTTCAAGAGAACTTTGGACACTTATCGTCGGAATATAAGTGCTGCCTAATTGAGATTGGAACGACTACAAGTACTAATTAACTATTGACTGGAATAAGTGGAATGTGGCCTTGGATGAGTTGTTACATTGGTCGCATTATTCGAGTACAGATTATCAGATGAAATTTTGCACTATATATGGAAAGGTTCTCGTCGCTTCATGATTTAGTCAAGGTTTCGTACGTGGATATTTAAGTTATAAATTATAAAGAAAGATATGGATATGGTGCAGTACCAAGTGGATTGGAAAAAGAGATTGGATGAATTTGAGATTGGAAATAGGGACATTGAGCAAAGTATAAACGGATAATGGTATAAGTACACCCTGGGCGGGGAAGCGGAAGTGAGAGAAATGTAAGGGTGAGATGGAAACAATTGACAACGCAATATATTTGATATGGATGCTTAAACTTCAAATGAGATCCCTTATTGCCGAAACAAGTTAGTAAGATCTCGAAAGCCAGAATAAATGGATAGAAGTCGGGATGGTATTTGAGGCAGTGTTAAGAAGTTTTTGTAGAGACCTTGAATGACATGACGTTAGAAAGTGGGTGTGTATAAAAAGAAAGAATATGACAAGAGAATGGTATCGAATAACTTAAGAGATATTATAAAGGATAGCGATGCTATGCTGGATTAAAGGCCAAGATGTTGGCTATAGAGTTGTTCGCTAATGATATTGCGACTTATAAGTAAACAAAGGAGAAGGAATAGAAAATCTCCTATGGTAGGAAATGAGAAAATCAAAGAGTGAATAAAGGAAGGGAAAGGAGTATGACGAGATAGGCTACGAGCGAATTTTAATATGGAGGAGATATGTAAAGCAGAATGAACCAGGAGAAGGAAAGACTATGACTAAGATTGAATATACTTTATGCAAGTGGTACAAGAATAGTCATGCAACCTACGAATATTTGTATGCTAAGAATGAGACCAAGTGAGTACTTGATAAGAAGAGTAAGGATT
>NW_026715465.1:0-19780 GCF_029784015.1 Lycium ferocissimum | reverse complement strand
ACAAATTTATTCTGGGGGTACGGGGGGGGCCCGTCCCGGCCATATGATTATTTTTTTGTTCTCGAGGTCCGAGACAGGGTGGGGGTTTCCCGTATATGTTTCGGGGGAGACGTGCGTACGTTTGATTTTTATTTTATGTTTTGTGACCCTTATGGGCCTCGGCGTCATGCCCACTGGCTTTGTTAAATTATTTTTTCCCTTTTATTTTTAATATTTTGCTAATTTGGGTTTGAGGTTGGGAAGTGCCCAAACCCGGGGGCACGGTGGGGGCCTCCCCGGGGGGTTGGGTCGTTACAAATTCCCCAAATTTTGGGCCCGGGAAAAAATATATTTTAATTTAAAACCGCGTTTTGAGGTTTTAAAGGGTTTAAGTTAAAGGTGGGATAAATATATAGATTATTATCGAGGGAAAGGTATGAATTTTTTTCTATTTGTGTTTAATATTGGTTTATTTATTTTAGAAGGAGCCAAAATCGTTAAAAAAGGGGTTTGAAAAAATAGGGACAAACACCATATGGAATGTTTATGAAGTTTTTTTGAAGTTGGAAATATTATGGTTAATTTTTTTGGTTAATGGGATGTTTTGGGAAGTTTATGCAATTTTATGTAATTTTTATACTTATGAGAATTGCCTTGTTAATTTTGGGGATTAATGGTGCAAAAAAGGAATTTTGGGAAGGGGAACTTTGTTTTGGGGCGTTGTTCCAAGTTTGGAGACAATTTCGTATTTTGGGATATGTTTTTGGGTTTTTTTAAAAAATTGTGGAATTTTTTTGGCGTTTTTTGAATATTGTCCGTTTTGGTTGGGATTAGTAATCGAACGTAAAAAATGTTATATTTTTTTTGAAAAGTGAGGGGAAGTAAGTATGTCAATATTATGAATGTTGTGAAGTTATGAAAAAAGAGCTACTAATGTTAAAATGCATTTTAAAGTTTGTTGATTTTGTAGTTTGGTTGTTGGTGTTTTTTGGTTAAAATTTGGCCGATTTGAAACCCCGGGGTTTGGGTGTTTTTAAAGGGGAAATGTCCCCCAAATTTTTCCCTTAAATTTGGTATTCTTTTAAGGGGTTCCCCAAATGCTCTTACCAATATTTGATTTTAATGGCATATTGTAGAGTTTTTTGTTTTCGCGACGAAAAATTTGGATTAGCCGGGGAAAGACCAGGTAGCAAGTTTCCCCTTCTTTTTTTTTTGGGCATGTCTTAGACGGGATTAAGGTATGACATGATTTGTGCCTCGGGTAACTCCATTTTTAAAGTTTCGAGTATTTTTTGGATTCGTTTTTTGCTTTTGATTTTGGATCCTTAGTATGATCGGCCATGGTTCGCATGTCTTTGATATGTTTGAGTTTGAAATGTTGGGTAAACGTTCTTATATGTTTCTTGATATTCGTATCCTTAATGCGGTCGAGTTATGATCCTTACTTTTTTGTATCATTAAATTTCTAAGGTTGCAAAAGAGTTATATTTTCAAAAGAGTTTTATTTCAAAAGAGTTTTGTTTTAAAAAAAGAAAAGTTAAAAACCCATTTAAAACTACAACCCCCCTAAACTTTCAAGAGAGAGCCTGACGTTTTGATTTCTTCACAAATGATTTCATGACGAGTAAGGACAAAAATTTATAGGCGGGCCCGGATTGGGTTGACGCCGTCCGGGGTCCCGCGACTTTTCTATGTTGGTTTTAAATGACCTTTTTTTTTAAAAGGGGGACTTAATACGACCATTTTTTCCGATCCCAAGCATGATTATTTATTTATCCGTCGAGTTGAAAATAAGGATTTTATGCCAAAGATTTTGATACGAAACCCAGGGTTTTTTGAAGTTGGGTCTGAATCCCCGAGAGAGAGGGGAAGAAAACCCATTTGATTCATCTTTTGGTTTAAAACTAATAGTTCGTTTTGGTTTTTCGGTTGAGTTTGAAAATGATGTGTATGATTAGGATCCCACGACCCGTTTGGGCTTTCTGTTACCTTTTCCCCGGGGATCCCGGCCGGTAGTGATCGTGCGCATATGATATACCCCGGGGTTTTTCTGCCGTGTTAGGTTCACCGAGCCCTCGTTTGGGGGGCCCGGGGGTTCCATTTATATTTTTTTATGCCGTGTTTGGCGTTATGAGGGAGGGGGAAAAGAGATTTGAAACTTCCCGGTTTTTGGTCGGGGCTGCCCCGAAAAAAAGGCCCACCACGTTCGTCCCCCCGGGTCCCACTATGGACCGCATTGATATGTGAGATGTATGAGAAGTTTTAAAATCGTTTCCCGGGACGAGTGAAAACCCCAAAGGGGGGAAAAACCCCCCGGGGGGCAAACCCAATACGAGGCAAAATTCCACATTGGTTTGGGAAAACCCACAGGGGTTTAGGCAAATCCCACATTGGTTTAGGAAAACCCCACATCGGTTAATGTTATCTCTAGAAAAAGGTTATGATTTTAGGGTAGAGTTTTAGTTTTGGGTATGTCGGATGTAGGACTTTGGTATTTGGGTTTTTATACTCACCCCTTTCCTCCCCGTCTTCTTTACGATTTCTTTTTTCAGATGTTTTTTTTTTTAATACTCGACATATTCCGACCGACCCCTTTTTTGGGGCCGCGTTTCATGCCACGCAACCACTACTTAGCAGTGACTAGCGTAAGGATGTCCCTGTACCCGGATTGGCGAGTTCCATTTCTTCCGAGTCGCCGAGTCCGAGTGTCAGTATGTTATCCGAGATGTTAGTAGAGACTTTGCGTACGGGGCTGTCGAGTGTATGATATGTCGTCCGCTGAAAGTCGGCGATGCAAGCGAGGTGTTTGTACGCATTACGCCACCGACGTGTTTGTAAGCGCCTATATATGTCGGGCGCCATGTGCCCTTTATATTAAGGCCACGTCGATCGCATTTTATTTTGATTTGAAAAAAAAAACGAAAGGCATGTTTGTTTTCTCAAAATTTTTCATTACGTGCGTATGTTATGTTTTGTGGGCCCAAGATACAGTGAGTATTACGATTTGTCGCTGGTTCGCTCGCTCCTAGGTGAATGGGTGCACATCATACCTTATCGGAAATTAGGTGTGTGTGACAAACAATCCCCATTCCCATAACAATGTCATTCTCACAAAATATGGAAATTACATTAAATGCACATAATCCTCCAAATCAGCCCACAACATTTACAACATCAACTGAGTCATTAAACTTTTATCGTCAACATAGAATCTTATAATGACAACAATCAAATTACAAAGAGAATTAATCCATTTTTGTCACAACATGGCCTATATTTGGCCATCACATGACACACCTACATATTGATGATTCTCATCCATCTCTTCACACTCACAATCAATCAAAACATGCTAGCTGAATTTAATTCATTACTTTTACACAACACAACACACACACACGGCCAACACACCATGCACATGCCTACTCCACATGCAATATTTCCATGAATTTCATCCATATTTACATACTAAAACACACATAATCATCCACAACATACAAAAACAAGATTAAATCTTACCTTTTCCCTTCAACTTCACAACTTGGCTAGTGGTTAGCAAGGATGAAAACGGATGGTTTGTTGACCCAACAACACTCCCACGTTAACGAGGACCTTCAATTAGTAGGTTTGCTAGGAAGAATTAATTTTGTGATGGCTAAATCTTTGGTCTTGAAATTTGGAGTCTTGGCCGAATGGTTGTTGTTGTTGTTCTTCAAGTTCTTGATTTTTCTAAGTGTGTGGAAATGAAGAAAGATGACTTATTAGTCATCTTTTATGCTTCCCAGATGAATCATCCAAGTGTCCATGGCCCACACATAGGTTGGACCAATTAAATTTGTCTACAAAATGTGTGGGGCCATCTCCAAAGCCACACGGCCAAGGGCCAATTTTTCCCAATACTTCCAACTTCTCAATATTCCACTTTTAGTCCCAAATTTTTCTAAATGTTCCATGCCAACAAATTCATGAACAACTTATGTCTTAAAACAAAAATCGGAGGTCAAAAGTCTCGACTTCGTATCCCGGAATGGTTTTGTCCCTAACTTATCATAGTTAACCCGGATTGTCCCAATGTTCAAAATACGGGATATAACAGTTAAGGCCATTCTTTCCTTCTTTTGGCATGATCCTATGATATGATCCAACAAGCGAGTAAGTGAGCTTCGATATTACTCTACTCTTAGGCGATTAGAAGCACTTCGCCTTGATGTTCATACCCCATTTATGAGTAATCCTTCTATTCACGGGTCCTATCTTTATGTAACCGCCTGCATACAAATAGTCACGATTATATTCGTTATATATTTATGTACATTGACCCGTGATTAGAAGGCGTTATATACGCGAATATTAGATATATGTAAAGTATGACAGAGAGATATAGGCGTTATATAAACGAATATTAGATATATGTAAAGTATGAGGAGAGATATAAGCGTTATATACGCATTACTACTATGATGATGATGATATTGATTATGGCCACAGAGGAGCCAATATGATATGACGAGATGCCATAGAGGCTTACAGGCTGTCACACCCTAATTTCCGACTGGGTGTGATGGGCACCCGACCCTTACTTAAGGTCGAGCGAACCCGCTGACTCTCCTGATACTCATAACCATACTGGGCCCACTAAACATGACATAAGTACGTAATGAATTTTTTTTTCGAAAACAAACATGCTTTTTCATCTTTTCAAATCAAATAAAGTCCGCATCGCATGAACCGTAATGTAACACACAACAATACATCGGCTTATATAGCCGCTTTCAAAACAAATCTGACATATCATACACCGACAATCGTCAAAGTGTCTCAACATAACCCGTATATCACAACATAAGCACTGACTCGTAAGGCCATTCCGGAGAAAAGGAGCTCGCCAATCCCTACCGGAACATCTTCTCTCGCTCGTTTGACATACCGCGCGGCATGAAAACGCAAATTTCCAAGAAAGAGAGGGTCAAGACGTGAATATATACTAAGTAACGTAAAGCACGGCATAAAAAACAAGGTCATAACCGAAGTAACGAGTACAAAGTGAGCATAACAACCCGAAAACCAAAGTGTTCGATCCGAAACACAAATCGGACAACAAGAGGGTATTGCAAGACAAATATAATAATCGAATGCCAACACGCTTTACCTCGAAATACGTATCATACATATACATACATACCGTAGCACATCATAGCATCATAAAACTATCACATGAGCCGACATTAACCGAATATGGGATTCGCTAAACCAATGCGGGATTTGGCTAAACCAATGTGGGATTTGCCAAACCAAAGGTGGGATTGGCCTAAACCAATGTGGATTGGCCTAAATAAACGTGGAATTTTTGCCTCATCATCGGGTTTGCCCCACCATTATCGGGTTTGCCTCCACCACCGGGTTTGCCCCACCATCGGGTTTGCCCCACCACCGCTCCGATACCAATCGATCATATATCATATCGATTTCGTATCACATCATATTTTCGAAATACACATCATACATATATACACGCACTCCGGCCGAAAGGGGCCTGCGAAAGATCTGACACATCATAACACCATAATCCATACACGGTTCCCGGCCAAAGCGGGCTCGGCGAACCGGACACATCATACCCTGAAACACATTGTTTACGAACCGAGAAACCATACGCACATAAATCCTTATTACGACTCAACAATGATCAAACAAGCCCTCATTTAAAAGCCAAAGCGTAGTCAAATCAAGTTTTCCTCCGAACGTCACTTCCGGGAATCGTATCAAATCGTAACTTTTTAGAAATCATAGTTATATATCAAAATCATATGCTAAAAATCCTCATTTCAAACTCGATGTACAAATAAGTAATCATACCTGGGTCGGAAGCATAGCCACATTAAGCTTTTTCAAAATAGGTCGTTAGAACCAAACATAGAAAAGTCAAAGGGGACCCACGACGAGCGTCAACTCCAATTCGCCACCATGAAAGTTAAAGTCATAACTCGTTATAGAAACTTCTACGAACGTTTCATAGCAATTCGAGACCATATGTGAAAGTTACGGCGTTCGTAGTTACAACCTTTCAAAAACAAAGCTTTTTATGAAACTTTTGAAATCCAACTATACAAAAGATATGTAAACCATAGCTTGACTATATTAGAAACGCCAACATCAAGAAGCAAATATGAATCATAAACATGCTTGGAACTTCGGAATAGAGTTGCCAAGGCTCATAACATATCATAGCTTACTTACGTTCAGGGACATGCCAAAAGAAAGGGAGTGGTAAGCCTTATATACCGATTGTTTCCTAAGCTAATCCAAACCCAGTCTCGGCTTCTCAAAATCTACAACATGTCATTAGACACCAAACATTAGTCATAGGCACCCTCGGAATCCCATTTTAAGTCGCACTTATTTACATAAATTTTAAGCAAAAGACTTCTCACCTATAAGTTCAACAACTCCTAAGAATTCAACTCGCCAATATTATCAACAACAATACCAACAACCATTCCAACAACATCAATAATGAATTCAAAACGCATTCTAATATTAGTAACTCCTTTCTATACAATTCGACGATATTCCATTTTCATTCAAATCAACCACATATAATCAAACCAATACCAATGATCTCACATGCAAGTACTAATCCAAGATCATTCAATCAAGATTCAAAAACATTTCAAACAATCAGCAAAATTTTCCAAACAACCCGACCCACTACACTATTCCACCCTAAAACTTCCAAATGCCATAAAAACAATCAGGAACACATCACTTTTTTCCAAATTCATGACCCACACCATCAATCTACACATTAACAACATTAACTCACTAATACAAGAAACTATAATAAAATCACATTACCTTCTCCAAAAACCACAAACGATTACAACTTCAATTTGAATCATTTATAAGAAACCATCACTTCCATCATAGAATCCATGCAACAATAACCAAAAAATACTAAATAAAAATTAGTTCAACATACTTACACCAAATCAACCCATTTTCGGCCACAACACCAACATCACAATTTCATGAGTTTCATTCATATTTTACACACCACAACAACACACAAACATGCTCAATACGCTAATTCTTCATTCCACACACCACTACATACACACGGCCAACACTTTCAACATGCCATATTTCATGAATTTCATCCATTTTCACATACTACAACCTACATACACCATCCACAATGTTATATCCCGTACTTTTGAACGTCAAGCTATTTGCCGAGGTGGGGCCCACACGTCGAGATATTTTGGAACATCTGAGAAGTCATATGAATTATATATGTAAAGTTGAACACAACTCATGAAGGACCTTGGGTCAAATCAAAGTGGAAAACCCTCCAAACGAATATTCTTAAGAAAACGTTTTCAGGACGACTTCGAGGCAAAAAAACGGTATTATAAGTTTGGAATTTGGAAAATACCAAGAAATGGGTTGTAGATAATTGAATTAGATTTCCAACCATAGGTCGTGGGTTCCCAGGTGACATCGGTACAAGGAGATATGGACGTCTTAAGGTCGAAAGGCTCGCTTGACAGCCCAACTCGGTGACCAACCTGACCGCTCCAAAAATGAAAGAAAAAAATTGAGGCCCAACCCATGAGGGGTGGCCGCCAAGGCATAGAAAAAGGACAAAAATTTTAATTTAAGTCATGTGACATGGTCACATGACAAGCCAAGAATAAAAAAGGGCAAAGGTTCATTAAATTTCTAGAGAATTCAAGACAAAAAGAAGAAGCGGAGAAAACAAGAAAATTGCTCACAAGCAACAAGAGTGGAGGGTCGGCTGTACCTCCAATTTTTTACCATGGAAATCTTGATTCAAAAATTGTTTTCTTGTTGAATTCATACCAATTCAAGGTCCCTTAACAACTTGGTACCATTGGTTGAAGAATAAGCCTTGGTTTCTTCAATTTGGCAACATCTTTGAGTGAAGGAGATTGAAGAAAAAGGTAAGAATTTATGTCATGCTATTATGTTAAGGTTTATTTGTGTTCTAGTATGTGTAAAGAAAGAGAATTCATGAAGAACATGGAAGTTTGCAAAGTGCGGGCGCAGATTCGGGTACGTACGTGTGTATGCTACCTTATACGCATGTAGTGTTGAATTTTATGTTGTATTTTAGTTGTGTGTGATGGAATGTATATTGAGAATGAAAGTTGAATGAATTCCATGGAAGGTGAAAAATTTGAATGTTGGCCGTGTGGTATGAGTTGGAATGATGATGAATTAAATTTTATTTAGCTTGTTAGATGTGTCGTTATGACATTTACGACGTAAGTGAAGTCTTAAACGATTTGAAATAGCATCGAAATGGTATTTTAGGTCATTATGGAAATTTGTGATTTTTGCATGATTTTATATATAACATGCAAGCGAGGCTCTAAATGAATTATGGTTGTTGTTGATGAATCAGAAACTAGAATGTGTTATGAACATTTATGCCTAAGAACGGAAGTTTTGAATGAATTATGGATTCGGTGAGAATTTGTCCGTTTTGCAAATATTTTGTATAATGATAGGGAATGCTTTTTGAATGATGTTAGAATGATTCCGATTAGCAAATGAATATGGAAATGTTGATATTAGTTTGGAATTGAAGTTTTTCTCTTGGAATGGAAATTATTGAATTATGTAGAAAGGAAGCTTATTGTTACAATGTAATTTATGATGATCGTTGAAGCTGTTGTTGTTGTTGATATTGTGAGCCGAGATGATTCTCGGGGTATCATATGTATAGGGGAGATGCTGCCCAAATTTTTGTAGAACAATATAGGCTAAGGTTAGAAATTATGAGTCTCATGAATAGTAATTGGTCTACATGACCATTTGCAGATTTTTGGCGAAACGGGATCGAAGTTTTGATGAGCTTAACAAGCGAGAAAGGTATGTAAGGCTACCCCATTTCTTCACGGATGTCCTAGGTATACTAGGTCGATATTGGAGCCTCGGGAGAAATTTTGTTCCTTGAAATCCGAAATGAAAATCAAGTACTATTCATTCAATTGAATTGAACTAGAAAACGCATATTTCGTGAAAGCGCCCATATGTTCAAAACTTGTATAAATGTAATCGATTTGCTTCAAACCTTCATGTATGGTTACATAGACCCCAAAATGTCCGCGGTTCGTGTTCGCAACCTCGACTTGACCCGAGGTGGGCCCGCTAACTCCAAGACTCTTTTGTTTGCCCTATTAGTCTCATTTTTATACGATATAAAGAGGACTTTTGCTATGAGTTTGAGACTCCGTTTGGTTTGTTTCATAGGTTATTTGAAAGCTTCCGAACATGAACGACACTAAATTTTCTTGAAAAATAATTTATGAAGTATTTTCGAAAGTGTTGTAAATCTAAAAGCTTACATCCTTTGTATATTAATTCCTATGGACCCAATACTTACTCCGAGCCTTTTTTGATCTTAATATGAGTATGGGTATGTATTTAATTGCCGAGTTTGAAATTTAATTGGATATATGCATATGGTTCTATTTTGAATCATAATTGCCATTTTGGAAATACTTTCGTGAAATAAACCCCGCTTGATTAATTGTTTGAACTATTTTGACTAATGAGCCAACATATGATTTTATTAAGTTTGTAAAAGCATTTCAATACATATATTGCATTGTTTGCTCACGACTCCGCTCGTGCCTTATTATGACTTCGTTCACGGTTCTCGGCCGGTTTTGTGATCGTGCGACCGTGATAAAATTCGGCAAGTATGCTGTGCTACGGTTCCGAGACCCTCGCCATAGGGGGTTCCGTTTACGGAGTTATCTTTGTGATATGGCTTATGATATGTTTGATGATATGATATGTCGGTTTGGGGGTGTACGAGATTTGAAACCTTCCGGAGTTATGCCGTGAGTGGCACCGTTGTCGGAGTGGTGGCCACGTTCCCGAGCCTTATGCATGATTTCGATTTGCATTATATGTATATGTTTTCGATGTGTTTGATACACTCGATCCGGTATTTTCTCTCCTTTTACTTTTTACTTCCGTTATGATTTGGATTCCTCGCACTTTATGCTTTACATACTCAAAGACATCTTTCGCATCGACCCCCTTTCTTCGGGGTCGCGCTTCATGCCCGCAGTATTTAAGTTCGTGATCCGTCGAAGTAGGCCACGCATTCCTCGCTATTACGAGCGCTCCTTGATCCGGGAGCCCATATGTTGGTACATATCTCTCGTGATATACATGTTTACGTACATTTGGCTATTTTTGGGGTACGGCGGGGCCCCCGTCCCGTCATATGTTTTTCTCATATGATTTGTGAGGCCCGTAGTCATCCGTGTGGGTCGTGGGTCCTATGTATGTTCGTTCCTTGTTCATGATTTGTATCTTAGTGCGGTCCCGTCGTTATGGTGGCCATGACGGCCCTTGTATTTGTATATGTGTATATATGTTCGGCGAGGTATATTCCGCCGCCCTTCGACTTTTGATATGGCACTTCCGTATGCGCGACCGCCCAAGATAGTATCTATTTTCATTCGCTAAAAATGATGAGTACGATATTTGAACTAAGCTAGACTATGATGTTTTGATATGAAAAGTCCGTTCACAAGGCCCAAGTAGGACGCTGCCGCGGCTCACCTGGCCGGGTCGTCACACAACATATAAAAATAAGATTAAATCTTACCTTTTCCCTTCAACTTCACATCTAGCTAGGGTTGAGAATTGCAAGAACAAACACTCTACTTGCTTCAACAATCATCCCATGTTATAGAGGGCCTCCCAATTGGTAGAGAAACTAGGAGGAAATAATTTTTTGATCAATTTTCCAAGGGGTCAAATTTTGGTGACCTTGGCCGAATGGCCATCTTTTGTTTCTCCAAGCTTCTTCCATTTTCTTGAGTTGGAAAAGATGATGAAAAATGAGTCTTGCATAGTCATCACTCATATATATATATACATATACATGGCCTATATAATTGGAACACATACCCCACCTCATGGCTTGGAACAATTGGCCAAACCATGGGTGGGTGCCCACTTGGGTCCCACGGCCACTTGGCCCTTGTTGTGTCCATGAACTAATTTCTTTTCTAATTCCAATTTTGCCCTTAATTTTTCATGAAATGCTCAACTTTCCATAATTCACTTTTGACCCCAAATTTTTCTTATTCCAATTTTACCCTTAACACTCCATGCCAATGAAAAGATGAATATGCAACTTATGCACTTTTAACAAAATCGGAAGAAATTACAACCTTGTCCTTAACTTATCATGACTAACTCGAATATCCCAATGTACCAAAATACGGATATAACATGTGCATTATATACGCACATACATCGTGTGCGTTATATACGCACACATATCGGGCGTATATATGCACACATATAGATGCACGACCGTCATTGATAGGCATGAGCATGCATATTATGTGCCCATAGGCATTGTCGATTCTGCCGGCCATTTATACGTATTTAGTATAGATACTAGTTCATACGCGTACATGCGGTCGGTCTATTTCGGTTAATGAGTTCGTATCTTATCCATGATTCTTATGTATATATGTTGTTCTTATGCCTTACATACTGCCCAGACATTATCCGCCGACCCCCGTTGTCGGGGGGTTGCGTTCATGCCGCAGGCTGTGAGACAGATAGGTGGTCTAGCTCGGTAGACCTACTAGATCTAGCAAAACAATGCAACATTCGATCCGAGCAGCTTAGTTTTGGTATGCCCTTTTGAGACGTGTATGTATATGGGTATGACGGAGCCCTCCGTCCCGTCCTTTCTACGGCTTTTATTCCGGTAGAGAGTCTCGAGACGCTGTATGTAGTAGTCGGATGATGTAGCCTTGTCGGCCTCTATTCCTTTATGTACAAGATATGTAGCCCTTTGGGCCTGCTTGCATTGTTCTTCCGCATGTCGTATATATATGCATTGTACGGAAGTTCGATGTTTCTCTCTATGAGATTAGTTTATGCCATTTATGGGCTTTTAATGTTCAAGATGTTTTAGATACGTGTTTAGGGGTGCTTGGTTGCTGTAGGTCGACTCCCATCACGGGTCATCGGTTTGGGTCGTGACGATGGGGTGGTATCGCTGTCCTGCCGTCCTAGGATTGTCTACGCACCGTGTCTAGTGAGTCTTATTTATGGGCGTGTTGTGCACCACACTTATAAACGGAAGGCTACAGACATTTAGGATGATGTCATTCTTTCTCTCTTAGATTGTGCGATACGTAGACACGTGTTAAGCATTCACTTCGATGAATTGTTCGATTTTAGCAATGCCTCGCAAGAAAGCTACTGTTATATCCCGTATTTTGGTACATTGGGATAATCCGAGTTAGTTATGATAAGTTAAGGACAAGGTTGTAATTTCTTCCGATTTTATTAAAAGTGCATACGTTGCATATTCATCTTTTCATTGGCATGGAGTGTTAAGGGTAAAACTGGAATAAGAAAAAATTTGAGGTCAAAAGTGAATTATGAAAAGTTAGGCATTTCATGAAAATTATGGGCAGGGAAGCTGAAATTTTGAAAACTAGTTATTTCATGAAATGGCCATACGTGGCCATGCAAGTGGGTGTGGGCCATGGTACACTTGTGTGATTTACATAAGTATAGAAAGATGACTAATTCATCATTATTTATCATCTTCATCCCTTGAAGAGTTGAGAACCTTGGGAGAAAATGTGGGAAGCCATTCGCCAAGGCAAAAAAAAAAAAAAAGGAAGATCCATGAATAGTGAAAAAATATTTTCTTCTAGTTTCCTACTAATTGGAAGGTCCTCTATAACATGGAGTTGTTGAAGCAAGAAAGTATTTGTTCTTGAAATCCTCATTCCTAGCCGTGTAGAAAAGTTGGGTGGAAAAGGTATGGTTTAATCTTCTCTTTTATGTGCTATGGATGGTTGGTGCATGTCGAAGATGTAGAAATGAATGAAAATCATGGAATCTTGCAAGTGGAAGTTGAGTTGTGTGCGGTGAGTTGGCCGTGTATAAGTGTGTGTTGTGTAGGTAATGAATTGATTTTCTTTGGCATGTTTAGTTGTTGTAGTGTGTTGAAATGGATGAGAATCATTAAAAATATAGGTGTGTGGTGGTGGCCGAACATAGGTCCTCTTGTGTGGTTAAGAATGAACTAATTTCATTTCGTATTTTGGTTGTTGTCATTATGAATTCTATGATGAAATGGGAGTTTAATGATTCAAGTTGATGTGGTGATCGCTGTGCTGTTTTTGGAAGCTAATGAGATTGTAATATGGTTTCTTGTATTTATGATAATAATGTTGTTAAAGTATGGCTCACATGAAGTTTGTGAATTTTGAAGAAAGAAAGGTGTTGTGTTGTTGTTTTCGGGTTTTGGGTTGGTTTTGATGCGGAGTATTGATGAATTGTTTTGAATATTGTGGATTGTTTGAAGCATTCTTGAATTTTGTTTGAATGATCTCGGATTAGTATTTGAATATGCGAGCGTCGATATTGATTGGATTGTATGTAGTTAAATGGAAGGTAAATGAAATGTCGTCGAATTATGTGGATGAAGGTTGTTAATGTTAGAATGCGTTTGAAATTACTTATTGATATTGTTGGAATGGTTGTTGGTATTGTTGTTGATGATATTGGCGAGTTGAACTCTCGGGGTGGTTGAATTTATAGGGAAATCTTGCTCAAATTTCCGTAGATAAAGTGCTAGTTTGGAATTGGATTACTAAGCGCCTATGGCTAATGTTTGGTGTCTAATGACGATATTGTAGATTTTGAGAAGTTGAGACTGAAGTTCTGATTAGCGTAGGAAGCGGACGAGGTATGTAAAGCTTATCCTTCTTTCTCTTGGCATGTCTTAGACGGAAGTAAGCTATGATATGTTATGAGCCTTGGGGGCAACTCTTTTCCGAAGTTCCGAGCATGTTTATGATTCATATGTGCTTCTTGATGTTGGCATCCTTGTATGGTCAAGCTACGGTTTATATGTCTTTTGTATGGTTGGATTTCAAAAGTTTCATGAAAAGCTTTGTTTTTAAAAGAGTTCTGTAACTACGAACGGCCGTAACTTCCACATATGGTCTCGGATTGCGATGAAACGTTCGTAGATGATTTGATAACGAGTAATGACTTTAAATTTCATAGACGGGCCCGAATTGGGTTGACGCTCGTCCGTGGGTCCCGCGACTTTCTATGTTTGATTCTAACGACCTATTTTTGGGGAAAAGTTTAATATGACTATCTTTCCGACTCCCGAGTACGATTACTTATTTGTTTGTTGAGTTTGAAATGAGGATTCTTATGCATATGATTTTGATACGTAACTATGATTTCTAAAATTCTCTTTGATCTTGTTATATCCCGTATTTTGGTACATTGGGATGATCCGAGTTAGTCATGATAAGTTAAGGACAAGGTTGTAATTTCTTCCAATTTTGTTAAAAGTGCATAAGTTGCATATTCATCTTTTTATTGGTATGGAGTGTTAAGGGTAAATTTGGAATAAGAAAAATTTGGGGTTAAAAGTGAATTATGGAAAGTTAAGCATTTCATGAAAATTAAGGGCTAGAAGTGAAATTTTGGAAACTAAATATTTCATGAAAATGGCCATATGTGGCCATGTGTATGGTGTGGGCCATGGTACACTTGTGTTAATTATATAAGTGGACATAAGATGACTAATTAAGTCATGTTCATCATTTTCACCTTAGAGAAAATCAAGAAGCTTGGAGAAGCCAAGCTTGGGCTATTCGGCCATGTCCATGGAAATTGAAGACCAAAAATCTCCACCAAAAAAAATTATTTTCTTCTAGTATTCCAACCAATTGGAAGGTCCTTATTAACGTGCTTAAAAATTGACAATCATGTTGTTGCTTCATAATTTAAACTCGCGTTGACAGCATTATATTTCGTATTTTTGTACGTCGGATTATTCACAAGCTGAGGTGGGATCCACACATTGAGATTTTTTTTTGGGACATGTGACAATTTATATGAATCACATATGTGAAGTTAAACATAACTCAAGAAGGACCCTTGAGCCAAATCAAAGTGGAAGTCCTCCAAACAAATATTTTTAAGTAATGTTTTCGGGTGATCTGTCTTCGAGGGGCAGAAACGGTATTATAAGTTTGGAATTTGGAAAAACACCAAAGATAGAAGTTGTAGATAATTGAATTATCTTTCCAACCATAGGTCGTGGGCCCACAGGTGACATCGGGATAAGGAGATATGGACGTTTAAGGCGGAAAGGTCGGTGGGCTAGGCCCAAACCGGGCCCAATCGGGTTAGGCCCATGACCCGTGCCTATTTAAGTCTAATTTCAGCCCTTTCCTCTTATTTTTCAGGACCAAGAATACCCAGAAAATTCTGGAAAGAGAGAGAGAGAAGAACCTTGGAGAGAAGAAAACCAATTTTGACAAAAATTTGAGCCCCGAATTCCGAAGTCCATGAAGAGAAAAGTGTTGTACGCTGCGTTGTCTTCAATTTGAGCTAATAATCAACCAAGGAGAAGAGTGATAACGTGGGGTCTGCATGCTTAAGGTATGAATACGGTTCCTTTTCATTGTTAACGAGTGTATTTAGAATTTTAACGGATTAAAACGGAGGGGATAGTGTGTAGAAATGGATGAAATTCATGAAATTTTGTATGTTGATGTTGAGCGTGAGTATGGGCTGTTTTGTGACAAGGAATGAACTAAATTTATTTAGTATGTTTGGATTGTTGTGTTGTGGGTTCTATGGTGCTAATGAAAGTTTAATGGTTCAAAGTGAAGTTATAGTTGTTTGCGGCTTGTTATGGAATTTTATATAGTTTATTGAATTTATGGAAGTAATGGATTATTAATGTAGTTCATGAATTCGGAAGGAAGAAAATGTGTTGTGTTTTTTCCTTGAACTTGGAGGTTTCATGTTAGAATGCGTTTTGAATCGATTATTGATGTTGCTTATATGGTTGTTGGTATTGTTGTTGATAATATTGGCCGAGTTGAATTCTCGGGGTTGTTGAACTTATGGGGAAATCTTTCAAATTTCTGTAAATAAAGTGATGGCTTGGGATTGGATTCTTAAGTGCTTATGGCTAATGTTTGGTACATAATGACCTTATTGTAGATTTTGAGAAGCCGAGACTTAAGTTTGGATTAGCCTAGGAAGCAAATGAGGTATGTAAAGCTTATCCTTCTTTCCTTTTGGCATGTCCTAGACGCGAGTAAGTTATGATGTATTATGAGCTTCGGGGGAAATTCTATTCGAAAAATTCGAGCATGTTTACGATGCTTATTTGTTTCTTGATATTCGTATTCTTAATGTAGCCGAATTATGATCCTTATGACTTTTGTATGACTAAATTTCTAAGGTTGCATAAGAGTTTTGTTTTCAGAAGAGTTTTGTTTCAAAAGAGTTTTGTTCCTAAACGATTCCGAAACTACGAACGCCCGTAACTTTCAAGAAAGGGCTCGATCGCTTTGATATCTTCGCAAATGATTTCATGACGAGTAATGACCTTAATTTTCATAGGCGGGCCCGGATTGGTTTGACGCTCGTCCGTGGGTCCCGCGACTTTCTATGTTTGGTTCTAACGACCTATTTTTGAAAAAATTTAATATGACTATCTTTCCGACCCCCGAGTATGATTACTTATTTATCTGTTGAGTCTGAAATAAGGATTTTTATGTATGTGATTTTGATACGTGACTTTGGTTTCCGAAGTTCGGTTTGATATGTTCCCGAGTGATATTCGGAAGAAAACTTGATTTGACTACTGTTTGGGCTTTTAAATGAGGGCTTGTTTGATCATTCTGTTGAGTCAGTAATGAGGATTTATGTGCATATGGTTTCTCGATTTGTAAATGATGTGTTTTCCGGAATATGATGTGTCCGGTACGCCGAGCCCCTTTCGGCTGGCATCATGTATATATGTATGATGTGTGTGTATTTCGAAATATGATGTGATACGAAGTCGATATGTTATATGTATGGATTTTAGTATGATCGATTGGACGGGAGCTGTGGTGGGGCAAACCCGGTGGTGGGCAAACCCACGGTGGGGCAAACCCAAATGACGAGGCAAAATTCCACATTGGTTTAGGCAAATCCCACATTGGTTTAGGCAAATCCCATAATCGTTTAGGCAAATCCCATTGGTTTAGGCAAATCCCACATCAAGCTTAGGCGAATCCCACATCGGTTAATGCCGCCCCATATGATCGTTATGATGTTATGATGTGTTACGGTATGTATATGATGATCATTCGCTATGTCACTGCGTCCCATTGGCCGTATATGATACATGACATGGATATGAATGATTTGTATTTCAGGAGTAAGCATTTTGGCATTCGATTATTATATTTGTCTTTCCTCGTACTCGATGTACGATTTGTGTTTCAGATGCAAGCACTTTGGTATTCTGGTCATTATGCTCACTTTCTGTACTCCTTACTTCGGTTATGACCTCGTTTTCTGTATGCTATGCTTTACATGCTCAGTACATATTCCGTACTGGACCCCTTTC
This sequence comes from Lycium ferocissimum, assembly GCF_029784015.1. Classification (NCBI taxonomy): domain Eukaryota; kingdom Viridiplantae; phylum Streptophyta; class Magnoliopsida; order Solanales; family Solanaceae; genus Lycium; species Lycium ferocissimum. The sequence continues at coordinate 2,328 of NW_026715465.1, read as the reverse complement.
TTCGGGGGCTGCGTTTCATGTCGCGCAGGTATATACAAATGAGTAGAAGATGTTCTAGCGGGATTGGCGAGCTCCATTTTCTTCGGAGTGCTGCCGAGTCAGAGTGTTAAAGTTGTGATATCTCGGGTTATGTCGCAGACCTTCCGCGTACGCAGTCGAGTGTATGTATGTCGGTTGTGTAAGCGGCTAGCGAGCCGATATGTTACGCATTTGTTTGTAAGCCGGCTATGTAAGCCGATATATTAGTATGCGTTATGTTACGTATTTGTTATGACTACGAATTTCATTCGATTTGAAAAAAGATGAAAAGCATGTTTGTTTATCGAAAAATTTTCATTACGTGCTTATGTTATGTTTTGCGGAGCCCGTATGGCTATGAGCATTACGAAAGTCGTGCCGTGTTCGCTCGACCAGATAAGGGTCGGTGCCCATCACACCCTATCGGATTAAGGCGTGACGGATCTGTCTCCCGAGTGACGTCGAGAAACTCGATTTGACTCTTTGTTTTGGTTTTTAAACGAGGACTTGTTTGATCGTCGGTGAGTCGGTAATAAGGATTGTGTGCATATGGTTTCTCGGTTTGTAAATGACGTGTTTTTCCGGAGTATGATGTGTGTCCGGTTCGCTGCTTCCCTTTTTGGCCGGGAACCGTGTATGTATTATGGTGTTATGATGTCCGCATGCTGCAGCCCTTTCGGTCGTGCACTGCATATATGTATGATGTGTGTTCGAAATATGATATGATACGAAGTCGATATGTTATATGTATGGATTACCGAGTATGATCGGTTGGTATCGGAGCCGGTGGTGGGGGCAAACCCAATGGTGGGGCAAACCTAAAGGGGCAAACCCAACGCGGGCAACCCAATGACGAGGCAAAATTCCACATTGGTTTAGGCCAATCCCACAATCAAGCTTAGGCCAATCCCACACCGGTTTAGGCCAATCCCACATTGGTTTAGGCCAATCCCCATATCGGTTAACGGCATCCTGCCATGGATCGGCCGCTTATAATGTTATACGCGCTACGGTATGTTTATGATTCCTGCATTACTTATGGATCGGCCACACGTTCGGCATTCGGTTAATGTCGCCTCATATGACGTGTTTGATTTTCCGTATGTATGAGATAAATGTTTTTCAAAAGAAAGTCAAGCATTTTGGCATTCTCGATTATCCTATTTGTCTTTTGAACCTCTTTATGTATGATTTATATGTCGTACGTAAGTACTTTGGTATTCGGGTTATTATGCTCACGTTCGTACACCTTACTTCGGTTATGACCCCCGTTGTATCTCTGCTGTATACACCAAGACATACATATTCCCGACGACCCCCTTTTTTCGGTGCTACGTTTCATGCACGCAAACCAGATGAGTAGGTGATAATTTGCGTAAGATGTTCCAGATTGGAGGGACTCCATTTCCTCCGGATGGCCGAGTCGAGTGATTTTGTATGGTAGCCGAAGTTATGGTAGAGACTTTGGAAGTTCGTGTGTATGTTATGTCGGTTTGTGCGGGGTATGTGAGCGGTGATGATTATGTATTATGTTACGATTTGTTGTGACTACGATCTTATTTGATTTGGAAGAGACGAAAGGAGTTTGTTTTCCGAAAAAATTTTTTTTATGTACTTATGTCATGTTTGGGCCCGTGGTTAGAGTGTTAGGGCGGGTTCGCTCGGCCTTATGGGCGGGTGCCCATCATACCCGTTGAAATAGTGGACCGGTACCCGTAAGGGGAAGAGAGCATAAGTAGGCCACTACGTTTGCGGTGCCACGAGGGGCCCGGATAAGAGAGGGTGCCATCGGACATCGCATACCCCGCCTAAAGACCTCGCCCCCGCCCTCAACCGGACGCAGAGGACGTACGGGATGCCGTACATTTGTTGACTAGATTAGTAGCCGCCTGTGCACGTCAAGGGAGTTGTGTCGACCAAAGAGATGTGGGCCGCAGTCCGAGGGAGCACACACCTTCTCGGATTAGGTCCCTCCTAGTTTTTTGTGCAAAAACAAAACATGGACCCCCGTGATTTCATTGATGGTACGCAGGACTTTCGAGGGTTATGCACGCGGGACGAGGTCGAGTCGGTGAGTTGGCTTCATATAGACTCCGGATATTTCGACACAAAGGTATCGTACGCAGTTATCTAGAGAACGCCCCTCCGGGGTGTGGCGAGAGTTCTCGTATGCTTTTCTCCGCCATTATCTACCTCAAGAGGTTCGACGCAAACGTAGCGTATAGGTTCCCACGCATTGAGCAGAAAGGAACGTGCAAGAGTATTGTGTACATTTTGATTTCTTAGAGGATGCCCCCCAGGTGGCGGGGG
>NW_026715464.1:0-20290 GCF_029784015.1 Lycium ferocissimum | reverse complement strand
CTATTTAAAATTTTTTAGTTTACAAAACTAATGGTACTTTATGATAACATTTTGTGATTTTACGATATGTTATCGATATCTCTTAAAGTTATAAAATGTTTTTTTTGCTTTGATTATGATTTACAGCTTAATTGGTGATTTTGTGATCAATAATAAATAAATTAAAAAATTCAATGAAATGCAGGGGGTTATGTGACTGCCAAGACCTTTAAATATAAGCTAATTTAAAAAATAAAAAAAAAGTAAAAAAGTATATTGCAGAGGTTCTAAACTGCCGCAATTCGTAATTAAGAATTATTTCTAAAAGATTAAATTTTAGAATTACGGGGGTCATCTGCCGTAAAATAACCGCCGCTACTTAGTTGTGGTGGTCAGCAAAAAACCGCCGCTAATTGATTGCGACAACTGTTATTGTGGGGGTTTTGGGAACCGACTCTGACGACACGTTGCGGGGGTTTTCGAACCCGCCGCAAACCTTAAAAATAACCCCTGCAATTAGGCCGTTTTTTGTAGTGATAGACTATTTAGGATTGGTTACCCTTCTTTCTAATTCCAAATCGTGCAACAGAGCTGAGTTATAGGAACTCGATTTCCATTTAGTACTCGTAGCTAGTAAATGAAAGATCCTTACCAGATTATATGCACTAAAGGTGCGAGTACTACACTAAAGTTTTGAAGCATTAGCATTTGTCTCACTCGTATATAGAGAGGGTAATGAAAGCCTCTAAGGGAAAAGTGCGAGTTTTAGAATGTTAAGAAAGTAAAGCAAAAAAGGTATAAGTGCCTGAATTGAAAAGATTGTAAGGTGGTTGGTATTCATAAAGAAAGATATGAGCATTGTTATCCCACTTTCAGCAGTGGTAGAATTACAGTGAGTAGTATCTACTCCGGCTCATGATTTACAGACATCGATAGATGTAGTTTTAAAAAGAAGTATGATCTCAGGATCTATTTGTTATATCCGGCATTTTTGCATATTCGGAAAATTCGAAATAATTTGACTTATGAGAAAGGAGTCCATATTTGGATTTATTTTAGTACGTGTATGCCGGTTACGGAAGTTTGAATGTGGAAACGTTGGGAGGCCTAAGGGAGCAAAAGCTTGGAATTTTGAAAATTTATTTCGGAAATTGCGAAATATGATTCATGGAAAATTGGGCTCCAAAATAATAAAAAGAGATTGAGGCCCGATTGGAAGGGCCCAACCGGTCATGTTCCATGGCCCAATCCATGGAGAAAAAAATTATTTCCCATGTGATAATTATGGGACCATAAGATAAATAAAGTCATCTTATCTTGTAAGATGTTCAGAAAACAAAAATTGAAGAGAAAAAAAGAAGAGCAATTCGGGTAAGGGAGAAAGAAAGGAAAGAAAGAAAAGAAAAAAAATTCTAGCTCTTTAATCTTGGAAAAAATTGGGATTTGTTGTGCAATACTACTAAGTGCAAGATTCTCTACAACTTGATATAAATATCTTGGCAAAGGGGAACTCTAGGGACAAGTGAGGAACTTGGAAGAAAGGTAAGAATTTTATGCTTTTGTTATGATATGGAAGGTGTATGCATGATGTAGTGTGTGGAAATAAATGAAAAGCATGAAAATTTTGGTGTCTTTGGAAGTATATGCATGTTGGCCGTGTATATGTATGTGTTGCAAGTATATGATGACTTGAATTCATGTATTAATCTAGTGGTTGTTATGGTAGAAATTGTGTTGGAAGTGAAAGTCGAATGAATTAGGGAAAGTTGGAAAAACTAGTATGTGGCCGTGGGATGCAAGGAGTGAAATGGAAAGCAATTAAGTTTGTTAGTATGTTAAGTGTGTTATGATGAAGTAAATGAAAGGATAATAATTCTTGTCATCATGGAAAAATGGTTGCTATGTTGTTATGAGAAATTATGCAAGTTTGTAGTAACTTATGTAAATATGGAAATGAAAGTAGTAAGAAGCAAATTAGGATTTTCAGTGATGAAGTTGGAAGATATAAATATGTCATGAACATGTTTGCTAAAAGATTGGAAGTTGTGGGTGAATTATGTCTTTGGTAGGAAACTTGTATATTGTGTATATCTTATGTATATTTGGTGAAAATGATATGATATGCCTCACGAATTGTGTTGTAATGATCTTGGTTAATATGTTGAGATTGAATTGGAAATACGAAGTTGGAAACGGAATTATTGTGTTATGTCGGAAAGATGGTTAGTTGCGCCATATTGCGTATTTTGCAATACTTGTTGGTGTTGTTGGATTGTGGGTTGTTGTTGTGATATTTGGGCCGAGATGATTCTCGGGGACGTTATACATATAGGGAAGCGCTGCCGAAATTTCGGTAGCCAAACGTGAACCTAAGATTGAAATGTTAATTCATGAATAGTAGTAGGTAAAGATGACCATTTGATTTTTGACGAAACGGGATTGGAGACAAAGCGAGCGGTGAGACGCCGTAAGGTATGTAAAGCTTACCCCCTTCTTTCTTTGGCATGTCTTAGACGTGTAGGCTTGATTTCACGCCTCGGGGACTTTCCTAATTCTAGGAATCCGAGATTGAAAATGGCTACTATTCATTCGGTAAATTGAAGGGAATGCTTATGTATAGTTGCAAGTTAATTGTCCAAGTGCCTAGAAATTGCATGAATAGGATCCGGTTACCCTAAAAACCCTAATAGGTAATGTCATGAAGCGTATTATACGTAAATTCTGCATGCCGCCACATTTGGCGAGGTGGGGCCACGCGTCCGAGATTTCGTATGACGTACCGTTTGACATATTTTTGTGAAACTTAAAGAAAGCCTTTGGCTATTGTCTTATTTACTATACAATAGTTGTTTGATGGTTCCCTTGAATTGTATGATATGTTTGATACGTAAAGTGTTCGCGGAAGTTCATAACTTTTACTTATACTTATTAATCCCGGTCAACCTGAAATCTGTTTATGCGCTTTTAATGACGATGAATATAGTTGGTCCTTGAGTTTTGGAAAAAGGATCTGGTTATTTACTTGTTATATGCATATGACCTCTCACTACTCTGCTCGTGCATGTTATGCTATGTCCTCCACCGAGTCCCGGGCCGGGTATGTATTCATGCACAGACTATTGCATTGTTCACCGAGTCCCTCCCCAGAGGGCCGGGTATGCTATTTATACATATACGATTCACTTACCGAGTCCCTCCTTTGGAGGGCCGGGTACGGCATATGCATATGATTATATGATTACCATACATGATGTTTATACGATTTATTTCACCGAGTCCATTTTTTGGAGGGCCGAGGTACGTTATATGTGCATATTTGATTTGATGATATGATGTGGGTATACATGATACATGTTTCTCGGGTGAGTTCGGTTTTTCGACCCCATGCTTAAGTTGATATAGTCTAGATTGGTTACGGTTCTATTCTCGTGTTTTTGCGCTTTACATACTCGGACCTATTTCGTGCATCGGCCCCCTCTTCGGGGGCGCGTTTCATGCCCGCAGTACCGCCTCCGTTTGAGGATCCACACCGCTAGGCCATCTATTCGCTTGGAGTGCTCCTTCTTCCGGAGCTTACATATATTTTGGTATACATTTTCTCGACACATATGTACATTATTATTCAAGGGCACGACGGGGCCGTCCCGTCATATGATTCCGTTATGTTGAGTAGAGGTGCTGTGGACATGTGCGTGGGTTATGGTGGTGTCGTACGGTATATATGTACGTGGTTCGGTATATGTAAAGGTGATATGTTACGGCGGTTCATCCGCCGCACACTGCCGGCTCGCCTATATATATATGTATGTGAATATGTTGGCCACTGCGTGGCACATTGGTATTTTCGAGGTGCGAGTGTAAATTTTGGTTAGTCGGTAAAACGAGGAAACCCCGCCAAATTTTTGTAAATATTTGAGTTCTTTGTTTTTGGACTTTGGTACGTACGGGTGCCCAAGTCGGGCACTAGTCACGGCCTACGGGGTTGGGTCGTGACACTATTAGGGTTAAAATAATCCTTAGCGTGGACAGTATTGAAGAATAATATGAATATGTTGGTAGTACCTCTTTAGAGGATATATACATGAGATACCCGGGAATTGTTAGTCGGATATGAAAATGAGGGGTTTTGCCACTTATATAGGGTATTGAAGTTAGTGGTAACCGACTTAAAATTTGTCCTTCACGTTCGCGGCCTTGGGTTGCGTTCGCGAAGGGTTAATCCCTGCTACTCTTCAAGTTCACGGCCCTTTGGTCGGGTTTGCACAGGGTAAATTCCTGCTCTGGCTGCCTAACTTGTAACGTCTATAACTCTCTGCTCCGATGTCCTATTGACGAGCGCTTTGTTGCGTTGTAAACTAGACTTCATGAACTTCAATTTAGGCTTTTGCCTTTCTCCAAAACTCCTCATATACTAAAAGATATTCTTTCTCCTAGTTGGACCAAAATTGCCCCACATATTTTCTCCAAAGTTCAACAAACTTAATTTCCTTAATTCACTTGCACTGCAATCCTTCCGCAGCTTATTATATGAACTTAAACCCTTATATCCATAAGATAAGCATATATAATCCCATATATCCTTGGAGGTAACTCCAATGTTCATACTTAAAGCAACCAACACCTAACGAATTACAACGTACAAACTACGGGGTGTAACATTCTCCCCCTTCCCCCCCCCCCCTCCCCCTTTAAAAAAAACATTCGTCCTTGAATGTTGTAGCTTGTGGTTTACAATGTTCTCATTGGTTTCTTGAAATGTTTGCCTTCCTTTAGTTCTAGATCTCCATGCTCTTATACTATGAGCTCATCAGTTTTCTTTCATATTCCCTTAATTCTTGCCGAACTCCTTTATTAGTTCCATATCCTCATGTCCTTATGTATGTAGCCAGTGGTCAGTTAATATCCAAGTATCGTACTGTTTTCCATATTAAGATGTTCTTGGCTCATGATCGCTATGGCTCTCCGTCGATCTGCTAGTATCCTTAATTGTTGTAACCTTTTTACTTGCGTTTTATTTCTCTGCTAGCGGACAACTCTCTTGTTTGGCTGTAGCACTTTTTCTTGCTTGCTTCTTTGGTGCTACTTTAGATCACCTCTTTATGTACTAGTTAACCTTATACACATACCATACCATCTCCTTTTAACTCCTTACAATGTCATCGTAGTTCCACTTATGGTAGCGTCCAGATGGTTTCCAATAGCATTTCCTTGCTGATGACTTATTATTCTCGGTGATTATTTTACTTCAAATTGTCCATCCAATCTATCAACAATACCATAGCCAAGAGATTTATATTCAATACGGGCTCAAACCAAACCAGACTACTTTCCATAATTAGTCTATAATAACAACCACAACACCACATCTCATACGCTTGTGTACAACGCTTCCTCGTCATTATTAGTATTCTCATAGCAAAATTATATTCATAACATACTGATAATTACAACTTAAGCTAATTTACCACTCAAAATACCTTCAAATTCATATTTGAACTTTTTCTCCAATTTTCTCTCCCCAAACCTTAATATGATTACAAAATAACCCATAAGCATGGAAGTAAGATAAAATCTTACTTAATCATAATTTCCTTTCCATACAGTCCTTGATTCTCTTGTACCGATGGTTATTTGAGACTTAAATTAGTCTTTCTTCTTCTTTAACGTCTTATCCTTGTCCTTACTTTATTTTGCTAGTTTTTTCATCATGACGACAGTTTATATGGTTTTATAACATATGTTCTCACATTTGACATAACTGGTGACTTGTGAGGTATTTTCTAATCCCTGGTAGCACTGCTGGTTTGTTATCCATAGGCACATTATCTTCCTTTCCCTTGGTGACTACGAAACCTCCTGTAAAGACTTCTCTTGTTAAAACTTCGTCTATTTTTATACTAAGATTTCCCCTTTTAATAATCCAATTTTGTGCTATGTACTTATCTTGGTCAGCTTGCATGCCCTTCTTATTCCTTCTGTTACCTTTCTGGATCACTCTACTGCATATTTAAGTGTAACCCAAATTTTCATCGGTGTGAGTGATTCGAACCATAGCTTGGAAGCATAATGTATTTTATTGACAAAATACCCTTTGCTTTGTTAATTCTTCATCATCTTGTCATGCCTCATGTTCCATCTTTGTCCTATAATATACTTGCATTTAGTCCATTCCCATTTTCCGTCAATAAATCGGTACATCTCAAATTTTTGGCTCCTTCAAGCCGGTACATTCCCTTCTTTGGGCTTAGGAGTATTGTAATTCATCTCGGAACTGAATCTGTTCTCCCCCTGTTTTTAGGGATATTCTTATATACCAGTAACATTCGCGAACTAACCGTCTCTGGTAGTCATCTAGCCAGCTTTAGCGGTCCTCTAATTTAATTCCCTTTTTCGCATGGTTTAACTTATTTCCTTAGCTGAACTTTTATACTAGGTCAAAGGTTTACACATATTGAATACAATCTAGACCACTTCTTCCTTTCATGATTATTAATCCTCTAGGCCACTGAATTGTTGGTGACATCAAAGTCTATCAGACTCTTTATGGAGTTTCTCCCCACATAATGCTTTTTCAGCCGTATCTTCATTCATACCTACCTTTTTACTAAGTTCCTTGAGATTCTTTTTAATACATCCAAGACATTTTGTGCGAAGTTACTCATCGTTATCCTTTTTCGTTACCACTACCAACCTTTAGTCCCTTATTTAGGTCTATCTGATTCCATCTTTCTTGCAGTATGACTTCAATTCTTTTACATCCTGGATCTTATGTAACTAAGAGTTTTGCATCATCCATAAGCTTTTGCTTTCATGTTTCCATTCCTAATTCCGCTTCGTTTCTCCATTACTCGGCCTTTCGTAGCATCATTGTCTTAGAACTTCGAGTAAGGCTTTCCTTGAAATCTTCCAACCTTATCCTTTTTTAAGTGGTTCCTGATTCCTCTTTCCTTTACCTTAGTTCTACCTTTGTCTTATATTCATGTGTCGTTATATTCGTACCCCCGTACAATATCCTTGCCAATATATTTTATGTGATAAAAGGCCCTTGTCGATATCAGACTCTTTTAGTAACGTACGTCGTTCTCTTATCTCGGTTACCCCTTTGTACTCATAGATCATTAGAATATTTATACTCAAGGGTCGTATTTAAACATACACTTATCCCTTCCACTTCTTACTTTGAGAAGAAGTTACAACTCCCATCTAATCATCCTGACACCTCACTAATGAAACACTTTGAAAGGTTTAATCGACTCAAGTTTTGCCCCGATCCAACTAGCAATATAAGGAGTAACAGATAGCAATGTAGGACTCGGACCAATCAATACACATAGATCGTAAGGAAATACTGACAATTTACCTGCAATGATATTGGGGGAAGACTCAAGCCCCTATCGCCTAACTAGTGCATAGGTATAATGCTGAGGATCACTCGACCTGGACGCTCCTCTTTGATATCTACACCGGTTTGCTGATGTCTGAGAGCTTTGCCCTGGAGGGCGTATGAATGACGAAGAACCGGCTGTTGATCCTGTGGGCGGGACCATACCTTTACCATGCATCCATGGACAGTCATGCCTAATATGGACTTGCCGAGCACAGGCATAGCAAACATCTAACCCAAATCGACACGATCCAGAATGCAGTTTACTACACTGGGTACATCGTGGTATATGTGGTCTCGTCTGACTGGAACCAATCCTAATATGAGAACTGCAAACTCTGGAGCTCTGAACTAGCCCAAAATAAGCCAGGAAACGCTTGAGGCGCACTAATTGTTGAACGAACTGAGTGTCTAGAGAACGACTATCTCGGGCCACCTCTGAACTCACTGTCAATCCTTGAAGACCTGCCCTCTTCCTCTGACCCCTATTACCGTGGCCCGCACCCTATCACTGATCTTGAGCTGCTACTAACCTAGTCAGCAAAAGGATAGCCTGTCTCATCTCTGTCCGTGGCACACGGCGCGGGAGGGCCCTGGGGTGTCTTTGAGCGTTGAGGCCCCGTCGTGTTTCTCTGAAATGGGTGAAGTATGAGAAGTCCTAGATGGAGCCTCATTATGGGACTTACTCTTCTCCATGTCTGCCGGCTGTTCTTGCTCAATCCTCCCTCCAGCTACTATTTTGCCCTTCTGGGCTGCTGTTGTTTTCCTCTTCATAGGCGTCACTGAAAACATAACACACGATTAAGAAAAGGGAATCCTGATAACATAGTTCTATCGCACGATCTAAGATGAGAAAGGAAGGCCAATCATTCCTAAATGCCCCGCAGCCTCCTGTTTATAAGTGTGGCGTGCTTCACACCATAAACAAGATTCTCGACACGGCTTGCGTACAACCCTAGGAGACACCTTTCGGCTACCCTCATGCCCCACCTTAGGTAAGGCGTGATTGGCACCCGGCGCCCTACGGGGACCGTGCGAACCAAGCTGTAACTCGTATCTTCTATTTCTCAAATGGTGACATAAGACCAAAGAGACTAAAGGCGAACGTAGTATCATGCATATGAATGTGTACAATGGGCCCACGAAGCTGACATAACTATAGGCAAAACACAACTAAATAGCGACGGGGGCAAGAGACGCGAGAGCCTCTATGAATATGACTGAAGTACAGAAGTCGGGACAGGGCCCTCGACATACCCTTAATGCAAAATACACATAAAAACCCAGACTCGGCAATGCTCTAGGAAGAAGTGGAGCCCACCAAGCAAAACTAGTACCTGAAGGTAGCTTACTGTGGAGGGTCCTCATCTCGTCTGTCTATACTTGCGGGTATGAACGCAGCGTCCACAAGAAAGTACGTCAGTACGAACAATGTACTGAGCATGTAAGGCATAAAAAGAGGCATAACAAGAGATATGAAGCATAATATGAGATAAAGAGATAGCCTGTACGTCTAATTGCCTCGCAAGGCGGATATCATGCATGCTTGGCTTTTTCTTGGAAAACATTTCTCATACATATATACACAAAATAGCAATACTGCGAAACGTGCAGCCCGATCCATAAATAGATTATATTGTCGTGGAATGAACGGCCCGATCCATGAAGATATTATATTGCCGCGGAACGAATGGCCCGATCCATGAATATATTATATTACCGCGGAACGAACGGCCCAATCCATTTATCCCATATATCCCGTGTCCGGGCATCCCCCGTCCGGGACGATATCAAGCTGATCAGGTGGTTATGCGTATATAACGCCTGCCCTTTTCCCCATATCCCTATACATGCAAATATAACATATAATATATAAATATCATGCATGAGAGCCCAAATAAAAGCTACAACTTTATCGGAGTGACGTAAGGTCGATAGCCTCTGATTATAGTATGGAATAATCATCATCGCTATATTCCACCTTGAAAGAACGAGTAGCATAAGGTGAGATCAAGAATAATGAATGACGTCAAGAAAATCAGGAAATAGGCTCAATAGCCTGATAATAACATAAAATCCATATACTTTAAAATCTTTGTAAATGAAGTCATCGTAATCGTCATCATGGTCATCCTAGAAATTATTCATCTTTAGCATCATGAGAACTTTAAGAATAATGAACTTCTAATATTCTTGGAGATGAGGATCTTATGGAATTCATTTAGCATCATCATCATCATCATTATCATCAGAGGGAACATCTATCTTTAGCAATAGAGGAACTTTGAAAATCATGAACTTTTGGCTTTTGAGAATAAGGATGTTATGGAAAAACATGTATGGGTCCATAAGAAGAGAACCATGCCTTTAGAAAGAAAGGGACTACCCTTACATACCTTGGAGCTTACTTCTCGACTTTTCCAACTCACTTCCTGTCTTGCAATTTACTTAAGTTCGTTCATAGTCTCGTGATCTACATACACAATCATTCATATTATTGTTAGGCTCATCATCATACACTTGTCTTAAGCCTCTAATTTAAATTCATTTAGGATGCGAAGTCTGGGATGAAAGATCTCCCCTGTTTCTATGCCTAGCCCGAAATCACAATCCAACAACTAACAACAACAACAACAATACCAACATCAACAACAACAATATCAACACCAAAATACTCCATAAACATCCCACACGATGTTTATTCAATTTCTCAACCAACCAATTCATCATACAACTATTGATAACTCTATCTTTGTACGTAAACCGAAATCAACATCAATAAAGAAAGATCCATACCTTACTCTGGCTATAGCTGTAATATCTTCAATATTTACTTTGAATCCAAACTAATATCCACCGCAAAACAATACTATAATCACAACTATACTCTATCCGGGCCTCGATTAATACTCCGCCACTCGAAATCACTCCAATTCCTCACTTTAATGACAGACACACTCTCTAATATGTTCTTTGAGCTTTTGGGGAAATATTTGTTGTGAAAATGAGGGGATTTTCCCCTTATATAGGGTGTTGAAGTAGGTGGTAACCGACTTAAAATTTTCCCTTAGTGTTCGCGGCCTTAGGTCGCCTTCGTGAAGGCTTAATCCCTGCTACTCTTCGCGTTCGCGGCCCTTTGGTTGGGTTCGCGTAGGGTAAATTCCCTTCTGGCTGCCTAACTTGTAACGTCCATAACTCTCTGCTCCGATGTCCTATCGATGAGCGATTTGTTGCGTTGGAAACTAGACTTCATGAAATTTAATTTAGGCTTTTGCTTTTCTCCAAAACTCCTCATATACTAAAAGATATTCTTTCTCCAAGTTTGACCAAAATTGCCCCTCATATTTTCTCCAAAGTTCAACAAACTTAATTTTCTTGATTCACTTACCCTCCAATCCTTCCGTAGCTTATTATATGAACTTAAACCCTCATAACCATAAGATAAGTGCATATAATCCCATATATCCTTAGAGGTAACTCCAATGTCCATACTTAAAGCAACCAACACCTAACGAATTACAACGTACAAACTACGGGGTGTAACAAATATAAACAAGAAGTTTCGCTCTGAAAGTATGTTGATAAAAGATGTTAGCTAAGAGAAGAGGAAGAAGAACTTACTCCAAGTATTGTGGTTCAAAGTGTGAGTCTCAAGAAAAAAAAAAAAGGTCGACCAATAACGTCAATCCCTTTAGAACATGAGTATGTAGCCAATAAGGAAGTACATTAACAAGTTACTGTTAGCTATACTGGTTGAATCAAGAACCAAATCAGAACCCATAATTATACCTGAGGCCACATATATAAAGAATTCCAGATTAGTAAAGACTAAGAAAAGTTAAATGCTTTCGTAATGCACGTACTCAGAATGAATACAGAAATGAGATGATCTACGCTTAAAAGCGGTTAGGGAAGTCAAGAAGAATTATGGATCTAGGAGATAGGGTTGGTAACAATTGAGAACGCGTTTGAGATATGGCGTGACATCTTTTTAATCATAAGAACCTCCAGTATATCTTCAAGTAGAAGTAGCTGAACTTGGGATGAATTTCCCCTATTAATAGTAAAAGCGTCCTCTAGAGCGAGTCACGATAGTATAGAGATAAATGAGTCCTCTTAAAGACAGTAACAGACCTTGGGATTTAGGAGTAAGCAAAGATGATATAGTGTAGTATGGTCCTCCTCGAGAAGGAAACGACTCAGAAGCTAGACTACTATGGAAAAATATCCCTTGAAAGTGGTAAAAGAGAATTGAACTAAGATAATAATAGAGTTACCATTCCGAACATGTGGTATTACCCTTAGTGGTAAAAGTGAAAAAGTATCAGTATGCAGATTCTGTCCTAATATAGCTTAAAGAGGAAGTTCATGCAATAAGGTGACAACCCTCAGGGCAACATAAGATGAGATCTATGGGTATCTTGGCTTACCTAGAAGCCGAGAGGAGGGTAAGTTAGCCAAAGAGCTCCATCAGTTAGCAAGCTTGGAAGTTCGACTAATAGATTTTAATGATGGTAGAGCAATGATTTTGAATGTAACAAAATTGTCCCTTGCGAAAGAGGTAAAGAAACAACAATACGAGGATCCCGAGTTAGCGGTATTAAAGGAAAAGGTTTCATGGCAAGAGAAGCCAATGTTTGAGCTTAAGGGGGACGAATTTCTTCGAGGCAGAAGTTAAATGTATGCCCCAGATATAGTTAGTCATCAGGGCAAGATTGTGACGAAGGTACATTAGTCCCGCTATTCTATTCATCTTGGTGCGATGAGGATGTACCATGATATCATATATATCTATTAGTGGAATGACATGAAGAGAAATATTGTAGAGTTTGTAGCACAGTGTCCCAACTGTTAGCATGTGAAGATACAGCACCAGAAGCCCTGTGGGCTAACACAGAATATTGATATTCATACATAGAAATGGAAAGAGATTAATAGAGACTTCACTAAAGGTTTACCCTATTCCTATCGATTCTATATGGGTGATTGTTGAAAGGCTGATAATCAGCCCACTTATTTCCAGTAAAAACTACTTATGCGGCCGAAGATTATGCTAAGTTGTATATCAAGAGAATGATGTAGATCTATGGTGTGCCAATGTCCATTATATCAGATAGAGGAACCCAATTTACAGCTAATATCTGGAGATCCTTTCAAAATGGTTTGAGGACTCAGGTGAATCTCAGTACAGCTTTTTCACCCCCAGACAGATAGCCAGGCGGAACGTACTATTCAGACTCTCGAGGATATGTTGAGAGCATGCGTGTTAGACTTTAAGGGAGATGGGATGACCACTTACCTATAATAGATTTTGCCCATAAGAGCAGCTACCATTTGAGCATCGAGGTGGCTCCTAACGAGGCCTTGTGTCGGTGTAAGTGTAGATCCCCTATCGGATGATTCGAGGTAGGTGACATAGAGCTTTTAGAACCAGATTTGGTCCAGTAGGCCATATAAAAAGGTGAAACTTATATAGGTGAGACTGTTTGGCAGCTCAGTTGCCAGAAGTCATATTCAGACGTTCGACGTTGTGATCTAGAGTTTCATATCGATGATTGGTATTCTTTAAAATTTCACCTATGAAAGGCGTAATGCGTTTTGGAAAGAAGGGAAAGTTGAGACCAATATATATAGGGCTTTATAGAATCGTTTGCAAAATAGGCCAAGTAGCCTACGAGCTAGACCTCCCTTAAGAGTTAGTGGCAGTACACCCGGTCTTTCATGTATCTATGCTGAGAAAGTTCATTGGAGATCCATTCTGGGTTGTCCCAGTAGATGATGTTCAGTTAACAGAGGACCTATCCTACAAGGATATTCAGTAGCCATTCGAGTTCGTCATGTCCGTAAGTTGAGGGAAAAAGAGATAGCCTTCGTGAAAGTATGGTGGAGAAATAAAAATCGAGAAGAGATGACTTGGGAGGCAGAGGAAGCGATGAGGAAAAGGTACCCTCACCTATTTCAGTCAGTGGATGTGACCCAGAATGAGGCACCATAGCCTATCCAGGGATGGATTATGAGGTGAGTTGTGGTACCCATGCATTGAAAGTGATACTTGATAGCCATTGAAGCTGATATTGTGTTATAGCTGGTGATATGGCCCTGTATGGGACATGGTATGCTTCTTGAGCTGCATGGAGGTTTGGGATGGTTAATATTATAGAGAAGACTCTGTCAAAATTACAAAAAAAATTATAAGAGATAGTTCCCTCATGTACACACCTACATTCAAGGACGAACGTTCCTGGTGGGGGGGGAGGGATGGATGAAACATCCCGTATTTTCTTTCAATAAGTGTACGACTAAGTTGAGGTTGACGAATGCACTTAAACATGGGAAATAATTCGTGATGAGGTCTTAAGGTTCAAGTATAGATACATGTTAAATAAAGTTAAGGTAAACGTGACTTGGAGGAGAAATGGGATACTACTAAAATAAAAATGAGCTTCTTGCTTACCCGTCCTACTTACTTGAGCAAATTGACACATGTCTTAATTATTAAATGAGGACAAGACACATGTTTAAAAACAGAATAATGACCAGAATATGACCTACTAAGCAAGTAGGTGCATCACCTACTTGCTTAAAAGGAACGACCAGATTTTTTCCAAATTTAAAAGGGAAAATACACCCTTTATGAATCAGATTCTTATTTCTATCTCTACCCACTTTATCTCCACGACCTAATCCCTTAAAATTAACCATGAAAGCTCTTCCAAGGCTGGCCATTCAAAGCTCCCTCAAGCCCTAATTGATTTTCTCTTCTTTTCATGTTCTAGTTAGAGGAAAACGTAAGAGTTGAAGAACCCAAATCTGGAGCTGAGATCTTCACCAAGTAATGTGAGTATACTACCATATTTCATCCTCTTTTTCTTCTGGAAAGGTAGAGAAATTTGTTCCATAATAGTATGAACTCACGAAACGGTGAATGGAAGCCGTGAGTTCAAATTGTTCAACTTGTAGTGAACTGTTTTAGATTGTTTTGTTGGCTGTTTCGTGGTGTAATTAATTTGTATCTTTTGCTACTATTTCTATGGAGTGTGGAAGGAGAAAGATCTTGGAGAAAAACTACATAATGGTAGGGTAGTGGGCTGGTCGCTCGTCGTTTCATTTCAGGTTGTTGGACACTAGTATTGTCACGACCCAACCCCGTAGGCCGTGACTAGTGCCCGAGTTGGGCACCCAAACGCATTCATCACACCTGAATCACACACAGCTGACTTACGCGCATACAAATATCAAACACCGTCTCAAACACATCTCAAACTCAAACACATATATATCGAAAGCCGACAAGGCTAACGGATGGCACACATCGGCCCAAAACATATAATATACAAACTCATCCGTGTGGTAGGCACACAACCCACATATCGTCTACGGACCTCTAGCAGACCAACAAACTCATGCGACGGGACGGGGCCCCGCCGTGCCCCCGAACAAATACATACGGACGCGACAGTATAAACCAAAAATGTGGGCCCGGATAAAAGGAGCACTCCAACACGACAGGATAGGTGTCCTAAACCGATGCATCATCAAGCGGGGCGTCCCGTACTGCGGGCATAAACGCGGCCCCCCGAAGAAAGGGGTCGATTTAAATATATGCGAGTATGCAAAGGAAATACGATAAATAAAACCGAGTCACACTTTCCGAAACGAGACTTTCGAAAGTAAGTACCTTTCCAAAATGCCAAATGTTTATTTTCAAAATACAAAGCATGACGCTAAGGCACGAAGAAAATATGGTCGCCCACCCGTCGATGGCGCCATAACACGGCATAACACCGAAGGTTTCAAATCTCCGTACAACCCCGAACTCGACACATCATCACAACACGGCCAAGCCATATCACAAAGATAACTCCATAAACGGAACCGGCCCTATGGCGAGGTCTCGGGAACCGTAACACGGCGCATAACCGAATGTATCACGGTGCGCACGACAACAAAACCGGCCGGGAACCGCGAACGATGTACCAAAACCGCACGAGCGAGTCGTGAGAACCATATGCATAAAATCATTATCATAAGTTCAAAAAGTAAGTAAAACGACCATACTTGGGAATCGGGAAAAATGGTCATACCAAACTCTCCCAAACGTCTTCAGAAATGCACAAAAGAAGGTCGCGGGACCCACGGACGAGTGTCGACCCGAGCCGGGCCCGCCTATAGAAAACATACTCATCACACGTCATACAACCTCCCACGACGATATCGAGGCAATCCGAGCCCTTAGTCGAAAGTTATGAGCATTCGTAGTTTCAACATCGTTAAAAATAGAACTCTTTTGAAAACCAAGTTTTTATGCAACTTTAAAATCAATTTTTCCAATAACATCAAAAACCAATATTTTCTCACATCAACATACGAGTACCAAAAGACAAACGCGAATCATAGACGAGGCTCGGATTATGAGAATGGAATTTCCTCGAGGCTAGTATCATAGCCTATACTGAACTAAGACATGCCAAAAGAAAGAAGGGTTAAGCTTTACATACCTCGCTTGCACACAACGCTAATCCAACTCAAACTTATATCTCGAACTCCCCAAGATCTACATGACATCAACAAATACCAACGTCAACCAAGCATTTAGAAGTTCATTTCCAACTAACACATAATCCTACGGAAAATTGGGCAGCACTTCCTTTATAAATGGACCAACCCCGAGAATTCAACTCGGCCAAATTCAACAACACAACAAACCAACAATCATTCCAACAATATCCACAATCAATTCGAAACGCATTCGAACATTAAAAATCCTTCTCCACACATTCCAACAACATTCCAATTATACTTACTATAACTACATACTTACAAACCAACATGTAATCAAACTAACGCATATTCAATTATCAATCCAAAACCATTCACACAACATTCAAGAACTCTCAAACAATACACACAATATTTCCAACAATCCAACAAACTCTCCATTCCACCCGAAATGATCCCCAACCCGAGAACTTCAACTCTAACACATTCCTTGATTTCAAAACATGATTTACTCCAACAATCTATACTCTAACCATGCCATTTCCATAAACATAAAAATCACACTAAATACACAAAATCCTCCAAAACAGCCCATACACTTACAATACCAATTTGAATCATTAAACTCTTATTTCCAACATAGAATCTACATAACAACAACAACCAAAATTCCAAGAAAACTAATTCATTTCTTAACACATACAAAGGGCCATATTCGGCCAACACCCATATATGTATACTTCATGATTTTCATCCATTTCAACACTCTACAATAACCAAACATACTACATAAAACTTGGTTCATCACTTACGACATAGCACACACATGCACGGCCAACTCACACACACCACGGCCTCAACTTCAAATTGCCATATCTCATGAATTTCATCCATAACAACATACAACAACACACATCAACCTTCCATAACTCATGAAACAAGATTAGAATTTACCTTTCTTCACAAATCCTCAATTTGTCCAAAGTTGGCCAAGGATGAAAACGAACAATCCAACGTCTTGAAACAACACCTCCACGTTACTAAGCACCCTCCAATTAGTAGGTTTGCATCAAAGAAATATTTTTAGGGTGAGGATTTTGGTCTTTTTTTTGTCTCCAAGGCCGAATGGTGTTGGTTGTTTTCTCCAATCTTCTTAATTTTTCTTAAGGCTTGAGAAGATGATGAAATGGTCCTTAAGTCATCTTTTTATTTCAAATAATGGCCAACCATGTGGCCATGGCCCACTCCTAAGGTGGCCGGCCACATGGCCCTATTTCATTCTCTCCTTTTTCTTTCAATAATAGCCAACTTCCCTTAATTCCATCTTTGGTCCCAAGGTTTCTTTAATGTTTCCATACTAATAACGTCATACATACTTAGGTCACATGACAAAATCGAAGGTCACACGTCTCGACTTCGTGTCCCGGAATGGTCTTAACCCTAACTTATCATAGTTAACCCGAGTCGTCCCGACGTTCAAAATACGGGATGTAACAAGTATGATTATCGTTCTTTATAGAGTAAACTTTTAGGAGATGCTCTCATTGTGATTTATTGGGGGCCTGCTAATCAATGTAAGGTTTTCCTTCCTCTTTATGTATATAAATATGTTGGCTTGTCAAGAACTTGTGAAACGGTGATTAGAAGTCGTAATCTAGTGTTGATTGTTGTTCTAATGGATTGTGGAGGTTGTTCTTCTACTGTTGAAGGGTTGAACGTGTTGTTGTTGATTGTTGTTGTTGTTGGTGTTATTATGAACTTGATAAATTAAGGAAAAACAAGGAAGATACTGCCCAATTTTTCGTAGATGAACTAGTAGCTTAATAAGTGATATTCTGGTTCTTCGTAGCTTGACCATAGTTCCATTGTCATTATCGTAGATTGAAGGGCTATAATTTGGTTTCCTAAGTAAAAGACAAAGGTATGAAGAAGCTATTCCCTTTTATTTCTTGGCATGATTCTAGTTTCGGAGAGGATCCGAACAAGCTTATCGATAGAAGAACTGACATCTCTATTCAAGCATTAGTATACCATTAATAGCATATCATTGTGTGTCCCTTATCGGGAGTATATTTTAGTCTATATATTACTTTGATTGGCTGTCGAGATAGATAGTATATGCAGATTAGAGTAGTTGCCTTCGGGGCTATGTCACCCTTGCCTTCGGGGCTACGTTACTCTTGCCTTCGGGGCTATGAATTCATCATCATATACATTTGCCTTCGGGGCTATACAGATATGCACATTGCCTTCGGGGCTATACAAAGATACAGTTTGCCTTGAGGGCTATGCATTCATTATCATATACATTTGCCTTCGGGGCTATACAGATATGCGCACTGCTTTCGGGGCTATACAGGGATACTTTTTGCCTTCGAGGCTATGTATTCATCATTATATACATTTGCCTTCGGAGCTATGCATTTAGCTTCGAGGCTCCCTCGTATATGTGCATTTCTCGAGGTATATCAGAAGATACGCTTGCCTTCGGGGCTACTTACATTTTCCTTTGAGGCTATTTTATTGTTTACTTATGTACATGCCACGCCTAGATAAGGTCGGTTGCTTTTATAGTATTGTACATATTATAGGAGTCGCATGAAGGTAAGTTATGCCCAGATTATCCTTGACTCCTCATCTTACTTTCAGTATTTCAGCTTTCAGTTATATTCTGTTGCCTTAAATGCTCGGTACATTATTTGTACTGACGTTCCTTTTGCCAGGGATGCTGCATTTCATGCCTGCAGGTTCCGACAGATAGGCCAAGGACTCTTCCGTAGGTGTACCAGAGTTTAGTGAATTGGTAAGCTCCATTTCATCCGGTTTTTCCATGTTCAGAGTTGGAGTCGTTGTGTATGTACAGACATCATGGGTAGGCCGGGGCCCTGTCCCGACCACAGTATATTTGTTTTCTCTTTAGAGGCTTGTAGACATGTCCTATGAGTATAGTACGTCACTATACACATACTCGCTAGCTGTTCTACAATCCTCTTTTGATACTTTCTGAACTTACATTCTAGTCTTTATAATCATATTACCCTCAGGGAGGACTACGTTTGTGTATGTCAACCTTCTTCATCTTAGAGGATGTCCTATATCCTAATAATGGTAACCTAGGTATCACCCACATGGTTCACCTTAAATTATCTATAAATTCATAATGACTCTATAATGTCGTCAATATGATTTACTTTAAGTAGTGATCTAGAATCCATCAACAATACCCTAGAACTCATCCATCTAATTAAGCCTCAATAGAATCTGAAAGTCACGCCCCAAACCTAGGGAGGCGTGCCCGGCACTCGGTGCCATACTGTTATATCCCGCATTTTATGCAATCGGATAATTCAAGACAATCGCGGGAAGACAATAAGCAAGGCCACATTTTATTTTGTTTGGCATACGAGTTGCTTATGAAACATTTAGAAGCGGAATTAATGAGGAAGGTCAAGGGCATAAAAGGAAATTTGCAATACGACTCGTGGAAATATGGAGAAAGACGAAGGGCAAATTTGGAAGTTGGAAAAAAATATTTCATAAATTATAAGAGTTAGCCCAAAAGTATAAGTGGGCTTGAATTTTTTTTAAAGAAAAACCAAGGCCCAACCGGCCATGGTATGGGCTAGGTCCATGTGGGACTAATTTTTAAGAATAAAAGATGACTTAGAAGTCATCTTATCCATTGAGCTCTCTAGAGTTTTCAAGAAATAACAACAAGAGAAAGAAGAGGAAAAGCTCTAGGGCCATTCGGCCAAGAGGAATTTCCAAGAAAAAAATTTGCAAATTCTTCCAAAAATCATTTCCTACTAAGTAAAGGGTCCCTAACAAGGTGGGATAATCATTGGAGCAAGGAAACACAAGTTCTTGAAGTTACAACTTTGGGCTAAGTTGAAAATTCAAGCAAGTTGAAGAATTAAGGAAGAAGGTAAGAATTCACTTTCTTTTTATGTTATGGATGGTTTTGTGTGTTGTAGCATGTTAAAAGTGGATGAAACTCATGGAAGGGGAAAATCTTGTTGTGGCCGTGAGGTGTAGGATAGATATGTATGTGGGGAAATTATGTTTTACTTATTTGTTCTAGTGTTTGGTTGTTATTGTGGTGGATACTATGTTGATAATGGAAGTGGAATGAATTGGGATGGAATGTAGTGTGTGGTGTGTATGCATGGCCGTGTATAATTGTTGCAATATGGAAGAAAATGAGTCAATTTTATTTAGTGTTTTGCTTGTTGTCATGTTGTGGACTTTATGTTGCTAATGAACGTCTAGGAACCTTAATGAAGTTGTAGTAATGGAGACTTGTTTTAGAAGTTATATGAATGGAATGTAATGTTCTTGTATGCATGAAAGATAATATGATTAGTATAGTGTTGTTGGAATGAAGATTACGAGGTTGTTATTATTTTCATTGAGGTTGGAAAGTTTTTG